>NW_010530768.1:408-14365 GCF_000687285.1 Phaethon lepturus | reverse complement strand
GGGGGGGGGGGGGGGGGCGGTGTCTTCAGGAAACTTTTCGTAATGAGCTTTATGATTTTGTACTTCCAAATTTCACAACTGCTCCACTTTACCACCAAAAATATCTGCATAACAGAAGCACAATGCTATTCATCTTGATCTGCACAATCAGGATGCTGAAATCAAAGGCAGCTATTGAGTAACAAGAGTAACATAGGCTAGTCCAGAAAAGAGACAAATCCCAAGTCCTCCACACCACAGGCAAAAACACTTCCCATGACCTTGCAGTGAGGGGGAGAAGAAAAAGAAAAAAAAGTTTGATTTCCCTTATGTGAATACAGTTCAGCCCCCTACTCAGAGGTGTACCGGGACAGCAAGGTACAGTAACGAGCTTCTTAAACCAGCTGTAACTGATAGGTCATGCATGTTCCACCTTGGCTTAAGCATCTCAGCTTAAGGCTACAGCGCGACACCACCAGTATGGCCAGCTCTTGGAGAAATCTGCTACATGGATCGCACTTGCTCAAAAGCAGCTGGACAGACAAAAGGATGTGATGTCTGATTACAAAGATCCTCCTGCAAGGAGGTCTTTCTCACCTCGTCAATTATACATTGTCAGGAAGGAAAACAAGACGAACACTCCAAAGATACAAAAGAGGTAAGAAGAGTCCATGGCTGAATCACAATTCCTTCCCCCAAAAATCACACAACAGATGTTTGATTTCCTCCAGTACAAAACTTTCACTTTAATGGCACTGTTGAATAACCTATAATGTGACCAAGTTAGTCTTAAATTGTATAAACCTCTGCCTTTTCAGAGCAAGACTGCAAATACTGCAAGTAAAAGCATTACTATGGAAAGGAAATACCATTTGAAAAAGCTCCTGACCGTGGAAAGGAAGCTCATCCAGGAAAGGGAAGAAGAAAGACAGCAAAAGTTGGAAGCTGGTAAGAACAGAGGTCATCCTCCAGAATCTTCACAGCACTCATTAGATAAGCATATACTTTTTGAAGAAGCTCAACTTCCTGCCATAAAGATTTTATAACCCACTCAAAATACCTATCAGCCAGCCAATTACTTCATTTCGTCTGCCTTTTCTTATTCCTTGGGCAGTAATTCTGCATTTTTCAAGTATCTCAATAGTCCATTACCCAAGATAAACTATTATTTTATATATTCCAGATACAGTTCTCACTGTTTTTTCCACCATGGCTTACATATATTAAGTAATCCATTAAAAATCATAAGCCTATATCTTTCAGAAATGTTTTTCATGTTTCAATGCCTGTTAGTGCCAGCATATATCAGTCTTCATATTTGTCTAAGATTTGTTCAAATCCAAAAGGAGGTTTGTTGTGATCAGATTCGTGCCTGATACTGATTTTGGGGCCAAAAATTAAACCAATTAGTGCTTCCATGAAATTCATCTTCCCAGACTTCACTGGTGAACTCCAAGACACTACATAAAACTAAAGCCCTGCAGGAGACCAATTTAGTCTGGTATAAACCTAACTTAACAAGACTTGAGTAAAACTATCCTTTAACGCTATGCTGTCTTCAAAGGTGCAGAAACATGCAGGACATTAAAGACTTAAGACACATGTGCTTGGCTACCCAGCCTCCACCTCTGTGCAAGACTTGCTGATTTTCCCTGTGGATCTAACTGCTGCATATAGCAGCTACAAAGACCACAACAGCTTCAATAAGTTCATTTAGGCATCTTGCAGGTATATTTTGGGATTAATTAAAAAAACTCAATGTTTATTGCATATCAGCCTTCTCAGGAGCAAAGCCCTGTCTATGTACACCAGACCAAGCACAGAGCTGGGACCGATTTCACCAGAATCCCCAACAGGTCACCTTGCAACCACAAGACTACTGCCAGCCAACATAAGTACTTTAAGGATCCTTCCACAAAACTTGTCAGATATTGGTATAAAAAAATGGAAGGAAAAAACCCTTAAAGTAGGGCATCAAGAGATAAATCCAGAATGAAGATGCTGCAGCCTGTCAAGTGAAGCATACAGCTGAACTAAAGACTAACAGACAAGGAAGTTCAACAACCACCAGCTACCACCTTCCAGTAATTTACAACACGTTAGCCCAGCTGGTAACCAGGCTACATTCTGAAGTGCCACGTCTACACGTTAACAAAAAACATTCAGGGCATGGTTTAGTGGGTACGGTAGTGTTGGGTTGACGGTTGGACTTGATGATCTTAAAGGTCTTTTCCAACCTTAATGATTCTGTGATTCTGTGTAGTTTCACCAAAAAAAAAATCAAAACAAATCCCACTCTCAAACCACCCTGTTTCAGAGATTGTTTTTCAATGTTACATAGCTTTTCTTTGATACCTTAACCATCTGTTGTGTTCATTGTTTTCATGCAAAAGTAATCTGTC
The DNA here is from genome assembly GCF_000687285.1 of Phaethon lepturus. Classification (NCBI taxonomy): domain Eukaryota; kingdom Metazoa; phylum Chordata; class Aves; order Phaethontiformes; family Phaethontidae; genus Phaethon; species Phaethon lepturus. The sequence continues at coordinate 11,984 of NW_010530768.1, read as the reverse complement.
CAAATGAGAACAATTACTGGTCTTTGCTAGTTGTTCTTTCTCTCGTAAGTTTCTTTATACAACAGCCTGCACAAATTCCCTTGGAGCAATACTTCACAAAGGCATCCTCTATAGCCTAGGTCAAGTCAGGTAACAGCAATGCAGTCCCTTCTCTGTCAATGGAGGGAAGGGGCCTGACTTGGAAATTGCTCTGATTCAGCCAGATGAGTCCAACTAAAAAGACAGTCTTGAAAACACAGTTTTGAAATTTATTTAAAAGCCATTTCTCCTAAAAACAGTGCAAAATATTTGACTTCAGATCCCTTCCAGACCAAAAAATGCTGGACAGAAAGCATGGTTTGAAGTGCACTGCTTGCAGGTGCATCTCAGGCATTAGAAATTCCTTTGCTGTGTTCAACAGTTAAAAAAAAGTAATGCCAGACAATAAAACTCTTCCATCATGTCTGCATTGGACTCAAGCTTCTCCTCAACCGAGCACGTTCTTGGAAGTGCAGGCAGCCTTCCTATCCAACTGGGCCAAATTCAGTGCATAATGGTGCCACATAGCGAGTCCTTTTTGCCAGCATCGAAGGTGCTGGCTTTGAGAACTGCTCAGATACTACACCCTTCTTCACAAATTCACAGAGACTGGAGAGGTTCTCCCAGATCCCTCCCTTCTTCCCCAAATATGCAGGCTCCCACCAATTTCTAGCCTAGTTTAATTCCCTGTGATTTCTATAGTTTATGCTGTGCCAAAATTTCTTTAGAAGTGCCTACCCAACTTATGCTCTCTTGCATTTAGAGAGGGCAGTTGTTCCTCCTCCTGGTTCTCATTATGCTTAAACACACAGTTCTGCATCTGCCTGACAGCACTTTTGTCCTTCTCTCCAAGTGAACCTTCTCGGTTCACTGCCATTTTTCTTAGTCACTGGTGCCTGAGATTCCAAATAAACCCTCCCCACATACAGTGGCCTCATTGCTTCTCTCTCTACTACATCCTCAAGTATCATTGTTAGCCCCTTGCATCATTAACCCAGATTTGCTGCCTCCTGCTAACGTCCCAAGTCAGGTGGACTTCTACTTGAAAAATGAAAATCGCGACATGAAAAAAATCAGCAAATAACCTCTTGCTCTTCCTTTTCATTGTAAGAACTGATAAAACTTTAAATTCTCCTAAATCAGAACTCAATACAGAAGTTAACTGGTAAGCTAGTATCAGAAAACTTACCTTCTGGTGCCAGTTCATTATGGAGGCAAGGAGCAGGGACCCTCTCCTTGTCTCCTCCCCTTCCCCCAAATCAACATCTCAATGCTTCTCACTAAGAAACATGCTTCTAGCTTGTGAAAGCTGTAGTTACAGCCCATTCACAGCACATGCTAGAAATGTGGATTACATACAGCTTAAAAAAAAAATCCGTTATTTGTTGTAAAAAGAGACTTAAAATTTGTATGGGTCAAAAATCTGCAGTATACCTACAGAAACATAAAATCAATTAGACTGGAAAAGAATATATTGGAATAGTAATAAATTTGTTTTGATTGCCTTCTTCACCAACAAGTTCAACAGACTGTATGACCAAGCTCAGAAAGTACCTTCAAAGAGTTTCTTAAGCCAAGATCTCAAGATGATGCATACCAGTCCTTCACGATGGTTCTGTAATTTGTTCTGTTGTGCATTTTTAAATAACATGACATTTAACAACAGTCTTCAGGCATTTTGTGTCTTTGAAAAAAAAAACCCAACAAAAAAAACCAAACCCAACAACCAAACCCACCCTACCCCTCCAACCCTGCTATCATTTTGAGCTCTGCATCTTTTCACTTGTTATTCAAAGAGGTAAGTAGCAAGAAGGAACTTCTTTTGAGAGCTCTTTGGTGCAGGAAAAACTTCTCTCAAGAAAATAATGGTCTTACTTGGCATTGCTTGGCTGCAGCAAACTAAAACTGATGAAAAAAGCAAGATTTAAAAAAAAATATTTGCAAAAATAGTCCCCTGAAAAACTTCACTTACAAAAACTGCCTTGGGAATAATCTGCTCTATGTTATAAAACACATGGAGATGCTTTAAAATTCCAGCTCTAAGTTTCTTACTGAACAATGCCACAAGCATCAGAGACAGGACTGGTGGGTACCAGCCTGGGCTGGACCAAGAACCTCGGTGCTGCAAGCGGCTCAGAGAAATGCTGTGGACCATGCCATCACGCCTGTCCAAGAGCTGTGGGTGCAGACGCACCTTTGGGCACTGGACAAGCCATGACTTCTGTCTGTACCGTGAAAGAGGGAATGGTGCAGCAACAGGACTAAATTGCAGGTTGGATTTCATAAAGCTCCAATGAAGACCTCCAAGTGCAGTCGTCTTGGACACGTTCTTTCCCCTTCCCTCGTGCTGCCTTTTCAATCATTTTGTTCTGACAGGCTGTCACAGTTGACAAAATAAACGGCCCTTCTTAGCCATGGACACTTTATTTGGTACCACATTGTGGTGGAATAAACATTTGCATGCTGTTGCATAAGACAATTAGGAACTGGATAAGGCAAAAAAAAGTAGGAATGGTTGAAAAAAGCTAATTTTAACCAGATTTTTCTGGTTTTCCAGGGGTTTTTGTTTGTTTGTTTTTGTTTTTCAGATTTTTCCAGTTTTTCTGCTGGTGGATCAGATGATGCAGAAACAGTAAAGCCCAAGTTGAAGTAAGTGTGAGCAGCGCTGCTAGCTAAGACGACTATGAACCTTCAGCTTTAGACAAAAGATCTGCTTTTCTTGATACAGAAAGAAAGAGATTTAAAACTCATTTTAGATCCTTAATTTACTAGAAATGCTGGCTTGGCCTTGCCAGGCTACGTCTCCACCTGCATTGGCTTAGGTGAGGTCCTCATGAAGCATTACACTCTGGGATATGTCAGGCAGCATTTGCCAAGTTAGTATCACAAAAAGAACAGCCAATCAAGCCTTCAGGTGAAGCACCCACCAAGGCAAAAGCACTCAGTAATGTCTGTCAGCAGTAGTCACAACTCACTACAAAGAAGGTTTAACTCTTAGAGACTGGGAAGCTGCCAGTAATTTGAAACAAAAAGTTAGAACTCCAGATAATTCCTTGAAAGAATGAGCATCCTCAGAAATTTGAAAACTGCTCTTGAGTGTTACTGAGAAATAGAACAGAAGCAAGTCTGAACCTACTTTCCATTATACAAATGGCTGAAAATTTCTGAGGTTGCTTAATTTCCACCGCCCATATGTAAGGAAAATGGGGCCCATACATATGTGCATACTTTGAGATCAGCCTTGAGGTTTAGATAGCCATGTATACATCAATACCCGTAAGTCTCTAATAGCAACAACATTTAGACAGAACTCCAGTGTTTTACAACTGATTTTCTAGCCTTACTCTGAGTAGGGTTAGTTCACCACAATAAAACACACTACCACCACCACAATTCTCCCTGGAGTCCTAACATCCATTTTGTAGTTGGCATGCAATGCTTGGCGTCTAAATACTATATGAGGCATGTCTGCTCTTTTGTGGGTCTGTCCATTCCAAAAAACTTTTAAGTTACACATTCTTTCCCCTTTTTAAGCTGCATGCTAATACCGTAAAGTTAACTAAGCAGAGTTTCCAAGCTATTGCACAACTGAGCTGCACATGCACTTGAAAAAGCACTGGGCAGTTTACATACTTGCTTCTGCTAAGGCCTTTAAAGGAATACTTCTAAGCAGACGAACTATAGCCGGCACTGCACAGGTGCACTGGAAGGGAAAGGCACAAGGTGTCCTCTCCCCAAAGTGCGCTCACACAGCACGCAACGTCAAAACGGCTGAAAGCGCGAAGAAGCCCTCCTCCACCGTTTCTTTGCCCCTACGCCGCAGCAACAGGACTGAACCACTTGCTGCCTGTTCAGGAGAGCAGCACGTCTCACTGCACCTCTGCCTGTAACCGTGCCACAGACGGCACGCTGCGCCTTCCCGCTTCACCCCACTCGCTGCCTGCGGGCTGTAAAGTCTTCCAGCAGTCCAGTAAAACACGAACCCATTATTTTCCTGGAAGTCCTGTACTGAAGTTACATACTTTAAATTGTATTTAAAATCGGGGGGAGGGTTAGTTTTTGGTTTTTTGAGGTTAGCGTTATTCCCTGCCCTCTCCCATCCAACAGGAACCCAGAGAGCTAGTCCCATTTCAGTGTCTCACCACCCCTTACCGGAACAACCGGCCAGTGTTCAGCTGCAGGTTTAAACAGGCCAAAGATCCACCTTACATATGGAAGCCACCAGTCTTCATGATTCCCTTTTATTCTGTGAAACCTTATCCTGAGCAAGCTCACCTTCTGGGGCAAACCGATTCTTACATCACCACCAAGCCCTTCCCATCCTGGCAATCATCTTCTCGCTCTTCTTCCTTCCTTGTATTGTGTGAGCAAACCCCACAGAGCCACATCGCAGCCGAAACAGTTTGGCTAGGACTTCCCTTTCCTACAAGCTAGAGGGACAGAGTCCTTCCGAACCCCATCCTACACCCCTGAGTTGATACACCGCCATTCCTACGAGATCAGGGAGCCAAACCAATTAAACTAGAGGTACCTGCCTTTGCCGCCATTCATATCATGTCAGTGGTAGAAAACAATACATGATGGCATCAGCGTGACTAGGCTTGAGAAAGTTCAACTTTGCCCCTTACATTTTGCACTGCAATATCCAGCATAGTTTGCACTGTTCTTAAAAACACCACTGGGTAAAGAAAACCATGGAAGGATAAAGATACTTCTATTATTTCAATGTGATATTCTTTATAAGAGAGACATTTGCTGTTTTATAACCACACTACACAGTCTACTAGCAAGTCGGTAAGGAAAAGGAAGTGGGATAGCTTTAGAAATTTATCTTTTCATGAAATTGTAATCTAGGAAGTGCACAGTCTTTCTCACAATTAGGTAAATAAACAGGAGCAACCGTACATTCCAAAAAGCTTGTCAATGAAAATAAACACTGATGTCAAATTGAAGCAGTGACGTAGCTACTAAAGTAAATGTGGACTCTAAGCCATTTCAGTTCCAAAACTGGCTTAAATTACTGTTAAGCATCTGACCTTTTGCACTGAAATCCATAAAGTTTTCTTTTCTAGGATTAAAGTCCTGAATTTGTTTTTCATCCTAATTTTCTATTTCACCTACATTAAGCAAATGCTCTCACAAGGCACTTAACAACATTCCTGTTGAATAGACAGCTCTTATTTTAATGTTCATGTTAACTTCCAAATAAAATTAATTTCTTTGACTTACCAAAGGTTTTTCAAGTACTTAAAAATGGACTCAAAAATTAAATAATCACCAGCAGATTTGTCACTTTTTCTATATTAGAAAAACTCATAGGTGCTTGGCTATTAAAATCCTATAGACAAAGTCTTTTTTAAAAAATATCATTTATAAAGGAAGTATTAAAATAAAAAGAGCAAGACAGGCATAGACGTAAGCAGCTAAAGTATACTGAAAGACAGATAAACCAGCATAACTGGGTGGGTACATAATGCCCTTCTTCACCAGTTCAAATTCTTTTGAAGAAATTGCATCCCTCATAACTCTTGATCATTTTGACAATGCACTTACATCCTGGCCATGGAAGATACGTACTTTCCTCGAGCCCGGCTGGTTTAGACAGCAGGAAGCAAGATATTTGTACAAGAAGGGAGGAATGAAGGGCCAAGAGGCCCCAGAGCAGTTGGAAGAATAGTTGTTCTGAGTGGAAGAAGAGCAGAATGGGGCAGAAGTGAGCTGAAGGCCTTCCCAATCCCCTTTTAACACCTTCTTTGCTCTTTGTTTGGGCAATTAAAACCCAACAGTTCAGTTTTCAACACATTTCACTTTAAAATCCCTGGATTCAGTCCATACCTGTGCCTGGAAGCTCCTGGGAACAGCCTGTTGCAGCAATGGGGAGAAGGCACCTGGCAGACAACCTCCTCATGGCTCAGCCTGTCTGTGGTCCCCAATGCCAAGACCACTGACAGTCCAGCGAGGTACAACACGCTGGCTATGGGAGGCAGGGCTTCTGCTTCACAGAGAGCCTGCATTTTCAGAATTGGTATTTCCCCCATTAGCAAAATCCTTTCTGCAACTGTTCAAAGGTGACACCATCTTTTCTATTCCCAACATCTCTGATGCTACATCAGTTTAAATGGAAATCTTAGCTGTAAGAACAGCCACCCTTTTTCCCCTTCCTTCCAGAACAGCATGGCTAAGAAATGATGGCCACATATTCCAGCTCTACATCCTGAAAAGACTTATCCAAACAAGAGGGAATCATAGCTATCCATGTAGAGTAAGCCTGCAGCTACTTCTACACAGGGAACAAACATACCACACAAAGTGGTGGTATGCTGACCGAATATCTAGGCCAACACATGCTAGGACAACTATGCAGTATTATCATTCAAGAAAATTGCTCAAAACTAGCTTTCTTTAAAACGTATTTAAAAGTATTTCCAGCAATGCTTGGTTTTGTAAAACTTTGTTCCAAACTTAAGCCTTGGCCCAAACTGGATCCATCAACAAGCATTCAAAAGAGACTGAATGCCAGCTATATGCTAGGTCAACTTTAAAGACTAATGCTTACAATCTTAAAGGTACTTGGGTGTCATCCTGAACTGTAACACTAACCCTTGGGCAGCTGGCTCCGCAGCGGCATTTTGGCACTGGCACAGCATACAACACATCAGGAGAACAGGACAGACTTTCAGAAACTGTTTGCCAAAAATGACAGTGAAGAAGTTTAGGTGCTCCTGCAGCTTAGAGGCTGCTCACAGCTGATGGACCAGGTCTATCTGCTGCCTCCTCATCCTCCTACTCAGGAACATAGCCACCTTACAGTGGCCGAAGTGGCTGGTTTGGTTTAGAAAGCCTTAATCAATCTAGCAGGTAATATAGTCTCTTCTCCTCCCTCTCCTCTCTTCCTCCTTTCTGTGTTCTTGCAATGTCAGCTGGAGGGTGGTCGCTCACCCCGCCATCACCTCCTGGTAGCCAGTCTGCAGCCATCCCAGCAACTTGCTAGCTAGCATTAGAGTGTGGTTTTGGATTAATAACCCTTGCAAACACAGAGCTTCTGCCCCACGGAATGACAGTGCCCCTTCTGAGCTCTGCTTTGACTCAGGGCAGAAGCAGCTCATTAACTACTAGATGATTCGGCACTTGGTGCCTGTATTTCTGCTGGCTGGTTTTCATCAGCAACCAGACTACAGCTTTGAAGGTGTATCATTTACATGATACAATCAGACACCTGAAGAGGCACACAGGTGTCAAGTCCCTCCGGCTCTAAGCTGGTACTAGTTTTAGGCAATACAGCCTGCTCCTAAATTCTCCTCTTTGCTATGCGGCTTTATAATCACATTCCCCACAAAAATACATTCCCTGACTGTAAGAGTCTGCTGCTTTTTCCCCCGGGTCTTTCAGAAAGAAATCACACACAGAAAAGGGGTCAAAACCAGGATCACAGGTCACAGAGAGAGGAAGACTGGTAACAGGTCCTGGGCAGAGAGAAGAATCTCCATGCTTCATGCTCAGGAGAGGGGAGCAAGATTTGGTCCCACCAAAACCAGCCATGCACAAAACGCTGTTGGATGCGGCCCCTCCCTGCCCCTAACAATCCCTTTCCGATTTACTCATGGCCACTAATCTCATTAGAGTTCCTATAATTAAAGCACCACAATATCTGATTGAGAATACAGTATGCTGTTTAAATTAACTCGCCCAAAGTCCTTTAATACATGAATGACTGCTCCAAGAAGAGAATTACAAGATTTACAAAATAAACCATCACTAATGAGTATAGGATCAAAACTGGATTATCAAGTTTCCTAATTTGCATGTAGAAAAAGCAGGCGAATTGCCAAGGTTTCTATAAAACTTTTACAGCCACTTTACAGGAAAAGTGAAGCAAGTATAGGTACAATTTTTTTAACATATATATCTCTTAAAATATTTATTAGAGAACATATTATATTTTATAGATGTTAGGAAACAGCAAATGTTATTTTCATCTAGTCAGTACTTGCTAAAAAGTGAGAAGTGAGATTGTTGTTCCAAATAGCACTTGTCAGGTTTACAGATCAGGGAGACGAGAAAACACATATAAACCTTAGCCTCTTTACCAGTCTGCATTAAGTTAAATATAAAACCTAGTTAAACTTTAGGTCTTTCCCTCTCTGCTTAAGTCAAAATTCTTGCCATACAGATTTGTTTATGTTAAAAGAAAATTTCCAAGCAACACCCCCCGACCGCCACCCCCGCCATACAAATGGACAAAAAGCAAAACCAGGCGCAAATACTCCCTCTGACTCAGACGTACAAGCAGCCAGGAGAGGTTAGGAAGTGAATCACTCATTTAGCAAGCCTATGTGTGCACACAGCTTCTGGAATAACCCGTGTTTGGTGCCATGTTAAATGGGGAGGAAGATGGGAAGTGAAGGAGATGTAAATGCAATATTACATCTGTAAGACTGCATGCGCCAGTTCTGCCTCCCTTAGCCGTACCCAGTTTGCATGCTGGATTCATGACTGTAGAAGCCCACAGTTCTCCCAGACGAAGGGGAAACTGTTCTTCCACCCTTCTGATCCTGACTTCACTTGGCACATACCTGAGAGCCAGTGGAGATGGCCTCTGAGAGCCCCATGCTCTTAGAAGAGCACTGACGTTTCAAACATTCACACTTCTTCAGCCTCACCCGTTTTACATTCGTGGTTAAACATAACAACAAAGAACAGCCTTGGGCTGCATCAGCTCCTGGAGATGGGGCTTCTTGGGACCTGACCCAGGCTCTGTGGGACCCACAGCAGGTCCTGAGGTGCAAGAGCCACCACCTCCTTCATACTAACCCATCACTCATACCTACCCCTCCCTCAATTTCTCCAGTTCCAAGAGAATAAAGTCATAGAAAATTTTTTGTGAATTATGGATAAACTGCTTGTAGTCAGACTCTGAAAAGCCCCAAGGGGTCTGCAAGTATTAAGCCAGGAGAAAGAATAGCTAAATTGAGGCAAAGTTGCACAATTTACCAAAAGTCAGGCTCCAGGTCGGCCTGGGCACTCCAGGCTCGCCTGCTAAGCTTCTGCACCAGCCATTAAATCTTTGGAAGGGATTATGCAGCAAGGTGCCGGTGATAAGAGAGACTGGATTTAACCTCTAAGGAGCTTCCGATGCGACATTCCTCATGTTCCAGCATGCTGGTAACACTATGAGTGAACTCTGCAGTTGGAGCATTTTCATCTGGATAATCTTCTCTAAAACTTCAGTTGATTTTCTGATCTATAAAGGGCTCCAAGGCAGAAGTTTTGATACTGTTATCTGTTTGCATACAAGAGGGCAGACTGCATTAACAGTGTTTTTACTTTGCTACTCCATTAAGCATCAGTTCAGAAATTACAATGAAATAATCATCAAGAATCCAGCTTTCTTCAAGGGAACACACAGAGAGACATTAAAGGCAACATGAATTATTTTAAGCATTATATTTCTGCCAAAATACTCCACATTTTCAGCATGAAAGACCACTCCTCCAGAGACTTAGTCAGACAGTGGCCTCTCAGAGGGCACAGATTGCTACTTCTCTGACAGGGAAACCAGATGTAAGCAATGCATATTGCTGCTTGAGGTTTTTATTTTTCAGTTGTTTCTGTTTTGCTTTCAATTTTGGGTACATTCTTAAATCAAGCTCACTGTACCCAAACTGGCAATCTGTTAAAATTTTCAAACAGAAACAGCTTTTCAATATTTACTCCTTTCAAACTTTTGGTAAATTTTCTTTTTTTTCTTTGCTACACAAAGTGCTAAGTCTCAAAGACGAAAGGCAATTTTACTTCTGTCCTATACTGCCTTTCCACTCATCCTTTCCAGAAACTCCTCTAATATAACTGACATGGAGAAGCCTTTTCTCGCTCCTCAGGATGAGTCACAGGGTCCTTCCACAGCACAAAGGAAAGACATATCACTTCTTGTTCTTCTCAAAGAAATACCACTTTCCTGTTCTTTTCAAAAAAGGAAGATGGGGAAGAACACATTGGACTGTTATTTGAGGGTATTTTGTTTCCTTTTTCCCCTGAACAAATTATCAAGCAACTAAAATTCTGCCTGATCATAACAGCATCTGTAACAATGTGCCCATGGACGTGCTCTGTGAATGTCCCTCCTCAAGATCAGTATCCCTGCTGCAGACATTCCCTCCTCTGCATCTGCATCCCTGCTCCATCTTTTATGCACAGGAGTAAGTACCCATATGGCTATCTGCCAAGCAAACCTTTTAATAGCTGCTGGGATAAGCTTTACAGTGTGTTCAGCAATAGTAGCAGCTTCCTTGAAGAAAGCATCCCTGCATATACATCCAACAGCTGGCTAATGCCAAACCCCCTTCATGGGGCAAACACCTGGTTCCCAGGCCAGCCAGCTGTTTCAGCCATCAAGCTGCTGGATCATCCTCCAAGAGCCCAGCCTCAACCAGTCAGAAGAGCCCTTCAGTATGCCTTTAGCTACGGGATCACATAACTTCCATTCGATCACCGCAAGCTGCAGGCACCTGCAGAAGCTGGAGAAGACCACCCTGACATCACACCATTTTGCAATTTCCAGCTTCAAAGCAAGACGATATTCTGATACATGAGCTCAGTGGCAAATACAAAGGTGGCAAAAACATGCGCTGGCAATATAGTCTAAAAAACTTACTGGGAGTTTCCAGTCCACCACTTAACTACAAACCAAACCCTCCTGGGCTCTGCATACGAAGTCTCAAGAAGGTTTAAGTGTTCCTGAGTTTCAGTGTTACAGAAGACATACAAAACACAACTCTGCTTCTCCGATCCATCAGTTCCGACATTAATACCATCCCTGCTATTTAAACATAACGAAGGTGGTCCATAAAAACACTACTGAGTTTACTATTAGCCAGAACAAGCGTTACCAGCACTAGTAAATGCTATGCAGGCTACCAATGCCTGGAAAGAAGCACATGCTTCTCTTCAGCCAGCACGTGCAATTTCCAAGCACTGAAAAGTTGCCTGGTCAGAACAGCCCGACAACTATTTATAGCGTGTGGGGGTAGCTACAGCCATCCATCCCATCCCTACACAAGCAGCCCCGCAGGAGCACAGGCTGCCCCAGTATGGCTCTCAGCCCCAACAGGTGTAAAAATTCATTCTACCACCAAACCAGCACACCTCCATCGAGCAGGACCCAAAAGTTGAATAAAAACATGAAGGTGGTAAGGAAACGGTTTATTTGGTTTTGTTTTTCCCCACATACCCATTGCTCTTTGGGTTTAGGGCATGCCTACACTAGAGGCAGAAACAATGCACAAGTGTTTTGTGATGCTAAACTAGCTACTAGAAAAACACTAGCGAAGACAAGAGCTTTGCTTTCAGAGCTGCTGATTTCGGTCTGAAACAACAGTTCTGATTAACAAAAGAGTGATGAAGACAGAAGTAGCCTAGACGTGAGTAGCTGCTCATCCTGGGTAGATAGCTATCTGCTCAGGATGGAAAAGCTGTAGTGTTTTGGGGTGGGCTTTTTTTTCTCCCCGTAAGTTCTTGTTTATTGCTGTAACTGCGGTGCGAGGGGCCGCGGGACGGCAGCC
>NW_010530768.1:0-264 GCF_000687285.1 Phaethon lepturus | reverse complement strand
AGCCAAAACCCCCAGCCCCTAGCTCCAGGAGTCGCCTCAGAGGCGGCTGCCAAGGCTCCCAAACTCTGTTCCGTACCGTTCTTGGCGCTCCTCTTTACAGGAAGCGGGTGCCAGCCACGTAACAGCAAGAGTTTGAGCAGTCAAAGAGAAAATTCCTTAAAAGACGGACAAGAGCCCGAAAACGTAAAAGCGACCAATCCGACAGGCTGTGTAACAAGGCGCAGACACAGTCTTCGGGAACAAACGGTCATTAAATCAGCAGCC
>NW_010530767.1:0-3537 GCF_000687285.1 Phaethon lepturus | reverse complement strand
AATCCTCCTCCCGTTGCTGAGGCTGCTCTAGGAGAAATGGCACGATAATTAAGGAATAATCCTCACGCTCATTTTTAGTAGCTGGATCTCGAATAAATACATGCCCAGGAGAGAAAAAAAAAGCTGCCAAATCGTTATTGTACCACACCCCCCTCACCACGTTCTTAGGAAAATTACGATTCTTTTTCTCTCATTTACTTTTTCACCAAATACGTGTTATGTTTTCCACCCAGACAAATGTATTTCACACACACCACCTTTCTGTAATATGAACAAAAATTATTTTGCTCTGAGATGAAAGGAACTTGATGAAAGGCGGCAGCTCCTGGTAAACGCAGGAATATTGCTATGCAACAACAGATTGAACTGAATCTATCTACTTCAGTTTTCTTTAATCCTCAACAGTTGAGAAAACCAGGAGTTGACTATTTTCTGATGTTTGCCTTTACTTCAAAGGCAGAGAGCACCCTGTCCTGCGTGCAGTCTGTTCGTTCTTCATAGACTTACTGATTTCCATAGTATTTTTTTGTCTTTAATGGTCTGTGGGTTTTATTGCTATCCCTTCCAAATACTGATTCTTAGTGGAGACAGTAGATCTGCTGCGGCAAAGTACTGCTCTTCAGTGAGACACGTTTCAGACCCTGTGTGTAAAACCTTAAGCCCTGCCTGAACACAGATGGATTCAGGTTCATAATTCCTGAGCTGATTTCCATGAGAAATTAAATTGTTTTCCCTCCCAAAGTCATGCCTTGTGTGATAATCTTTGCCCAAAACAAGGACAAGGATGACCATTATTTTTTATTCGTACGGAAGCAGCACATAGCAGCCCAAGCCAGTGACCAATCTGCTGGGGCTGGAGGTGGAGCAGGAGTTTCCACAGACCTTCTCGGTGCTGATGGAGTGAGAACGGTTATCAGCTGCCCCACCAGCCCACGGGTGCGGGGTGACTGGGTGCATCCCAGAGACCGCAACTGAGCAAGCGATGAAGGTTTCTGCCTGCCTGAGGTTGGCAAATCGCTACGGCCATGGGCAGGGGCCCAGCTGCGTGTGCAGTTAGGTGCACACTGGGAATTTTAGTCCCATGCTGTCCTTTTCATATGTCTTTCTAAGTTTTAAAACCGATCAGGGTGCTATCTGGAAAATCTGCATGTGTGTCTTTGTTTACCTCCGGGATCTATTTGTAAGCTAAATCCAGTCACTGTTTGCGGGATAAAATACCAATTCTTTCTCCTCTATGACTGCAGGGAAAAAAAAATAGTCTGCAAATCTTTTGCTTTGAGTACTGAAAGGGAAGCAAAACTGGGCAGAACACAGAGCAGAGCTCTCTGAGGGCCCCTATCAAGAAATCTGGTATATTTTCTTTCATTAAAATCATAAAAGACTCTGGTGCTGAGAACAAACATATCCAATTCTCTTTTAATACAGTTTCCCAAAGTTCCACGAAGCATTTTCAAACACAAACTTCCCCTGTTGTAATTCTAAATATTACAAGATCTGGAGGCTATTCCTAGGGTAGGCTATGTAAAGAGAAGTTAGTTCACACGGGAAGATTGACTATAGTTGAAGGGAAGCGAACTCCTGGAAATCTGGTCACAACTCACAGCATTTGCCAGTCAGATACATCGTATGCCAGTCAGAGAGCCCCAGTCTTGGGGCTATGAGCCCAAGGCTATGCAGTCTCTGGAGGAGTATCCTCCCTGTCCCTTCTTGCCTGCTTTGCTGAGTGAAACGGTTAAACACAGACAGCAGAGAGACTATTTCCAGCCTACAGCAGGACATGCAGCTTTCTCACGGATGTTGCCTGCCCACGGACTCAGGCAGAAGGTGCTGCACCCGCTCAGGGACTGGGAGAGTGGTGTCCATCTCCACCAGTGCAGGTCCGCCCTCGGCACCTGCCCACACGATGGTCCACGAGGGATGGTGGGGAGGTGGCTGTGCAAAGGCAGGAGGTCCCTGCCAGGGCTGAGCTTCCCTGCTCAGGGTTGATGGGAAGGAAGCCTGTCTCATTTGCAGCCCTCCACCTTCCCGTTCTTGTAGTGAGCGTGTTTGCTCAGTTCCTGTGTTTTTTTTCCCTGCAGCAGGAATAATTCATCATATCTCCTCCTCACCGCCTGCCCCCAACCCCCCCGCCAAAAAGCAATGAAACGGTGAGGAAGGAGCTCCATTTTGCAGTACAGCTGTCGCGTTGAAACTGCAACAGCTATTTCAGCTATGCATCAAATGCTTGCAGAACTTGGTGTGTGGTGTTTAGAGCGGACCAGCATCCACGTATGCCAAGGAGGTGTTTCTTTGCCTGCCACAGCTATCAGGGGTGAATACTCAGAAGCTTCTGTGAGCGGGATCCATAGAGTCAAAGGTGCAGAGTAGATTCCAAGCTTAGCAGCATAAATATGCATTAAGGTAGTTCATATAACCACTCTACACACGATCACTGTAATTTATCTTTTATGCCCGACTCATTCAGCAATGGGCTGCGGCTGTGTCTTGCCAGTGGGGCAGAACTGCCGGCTGCAGAACAATTAGAATAATTAGACAAAGCTGCAAACCGTTCCCCTCCAACTGATGCATTTTTGTCTGTGACGACCAAATTCTGTCCATCTCTCCGGTCACCTTTTTACCACGGCACCAGATGTCTGCTCTTTGGGTCTGGTGCAGAATGAGCTCTGAATCGCTTCCCTGGCATTTCCCACAGCTCCAGTGAGACTGTGGAGTATTTGCTTCCTTCTCTCTGTTTGACGTGTCGATATATTCTTGATCGACATATTGATGCAAGAACATTGCTGGAGTCTTGATAGGTACAAGATCCAGAAATTCAGTTCTGCGCGCTGCTTTACAGGTGTGCCTAGCCTCTGCAGGAGGCGGGAGCTGTGAAACACGGTAAGACGTAGATACCTTATCACTTTTTTCAAACTCGTTTCAAAAAAGTTGGTGTTACCTAACAACAAAGATGCAAACCAAACGTTGAATTCTGGATATGGTACATGATGGTGGCAAAAAATATAAATGCCAGGACTCGCTCATCAATGAATAGCTGGTGCTCAGGGCAGGAGGTTGCTCTGAGGGGTGCGTGGAACAAAAGTCTCTCGCGACTCCGACCGCGGGTGTAGCCGCAGGCCTCTGCAGCTATCACCGGAAACAGAAACGGCACTGCGGAACTGATGAGAGGTTTTGAATCGGAGCCTGGTCACCGTATGGAGACAAAAGGTGACTCGAGGTGACTTCAGGTCACTGAAGAAGCCATAGGGAGTTTGAGGAGTGGTGACAGCTCACGTCTAGTTCTCCTGCAGTTACTGCTGAGTGGATGGGAGATTAATTAACCTCCATGAGACTTATGTGAGACTGGTAGATAAGTATCATTATCTACCATTTACAGATAGAAAGCGAATGAGAAGGAAAAATTACTTTTCTGAGATCGCGCCATAAGCCTTGAACAGGACTTACCACTGCAGCTTCCCGTCAGGTGCTCTTTCTTCATATGCCCAAAATTACATGAACAATGTACTATATTTTATATAAATATAAATATAAATATAAATA
>NW_010530766.1:66967-68815 GCF_000687285.1 Phaethon lepturus | reverse complement strand
TCCCCTGAGGGAACCAGCGGCGTCAGGCCTCACGTTACTTCGGGAGTTTTTTGAGGTGGCCCAGCAGTGTGGGGGCAGAAATGGAGGTAATCCGTGAGGGGAAAGGCTGGGCTTTACCCACCATGGCTGTGGGTGGGTTAATCCCGCTGGAGAGGGGCTCTGTATGGAGGCCAGGCCCTGAGGGGAGAGTCCCTGCCGTGGGGGACCTTCCCGCCATGGCTGGGCGCTCTGTGTGCGCCTCACACCCCACATACCCCATGCCTGCCTCCACACGTGCCCTGTGTGCTCACCCTGCTGCCCCACATACCCACAGTGCCACCCCACACATGCTCGCCCCGCAGCCCCACGTGTGTGGGGACAGCGCCCATGCTTATGCTGCTGGTGTAGAAATGCCCCTTCCCTCGCTGTGATCGGTAATGGAGGTCTGACAGCTCTGAGTGGGGGGTATGGACATAAAGGGATTGTAGCACAATGCTAAGTTGAGAGCCTCTCGGTGCTGCCATAAGTATAGGCAATGCCCTGAGCGCATCACTTGTGGACAATGACGTCAAGTTTTAAAAGATTAAAGCTTTCCCAGTTTTCTTTTGGTGCTGAGCACTTGGTGCTCAAGGAAGGGACTTCCGGCTGGGAGCCCCCATCCCGCCTCGCATAAGGCGAGGCCTGCGAGCCAGGCCCACGGGAGGCAGCTCTGGGTCGTGTTGAGCACCAGGGGCTAAAGGCAAATACCACAGTGTGTGCAGATTTAGAAGCTATGTCACAGTCTTTGTGTTAAACCAGTGTTACCAACTCCTTGCCCTTCCTTTAGACTTGTGATTTGGACCAGTAATCAGCTGCAGGTACCTACCTGAAAAAAAAGTGGCGGTCAGGATATGTTTAGGATGATACTTCCATATGTGCTAGATGGACGTGTGTAGCAGTTATTATTTTGTGGCTGACAGTTACTGAAATGCGTCTTGTAGGGCTATGTTTTCACTCTATATCAGTTTATTTGCCTGGTGGTCCTACAATTCTTGTCCCTGGGCTGGTTACAAGCCTTTGACCTGTGACAGTTACACATTTCTGGGTGTTTGCACCCAAGAGCAGTAATAAGAGTTTCTCCAAAAGTTGATGGAAGGGAAGTTAGTAGATGAGCTGCTTGTGGTCCTGTAATTTAATTTTTATACGGACCATTTTAGTGAAAATCTCACAAGTATGGGTTTTTTCTTTTTCCTTACTCTGATCTTTAAAGGCAACAGAGTCTTTGAAAGGATTTGGTTTATGTGGTAAAGTATATTGTATGAAGCTAAAAAACAAACTCATCAAAGCCGTAGTAAAATGTAGGCGATGTAGACTGTCTTTCCTATTTTGCTAGCAAACTGCTAGGTGATGCTGGGCTGGCTACAGCCATTCCTGCATGTGCCAGGCACCATCCAACTGTCAGAAGTATGTAGACCTTTGCAAATCTCACCGAGATCTACAGATTAAAAGATTTGGTCCACATAGGTATCTCTAATGAGGGTGATTTGTAGGCACTTCAGAGCATTTTATATTGGTGCCAGCACTGGGTTGTATCTCTCATGCAGATAAGCTTCAACATGCTTTTCCATCTTCTCCCTTTGTTTGCCCTTCAGAGATTAATTTTGGTTGAGAATTAAGGAAACTATACCAACTTCATACAGAGTGTGTTGTCATTTTCTGTGCTGGGGTTGTAAATGTGTATTTATTCACTTCTGCTTTGCAGGGACTGGCAGGATGTGGGTGGTAAAACTCAACGTGTGCTTACAAAACCGTCAGAAGGAAGCAGTAGCTGTGTGTGTGTGACTGAGCAGAAGCAGTAATGCTCGTTGCCATGCCCAGAGCACGTTTGCG
>NW_010530766.1:35812-66936 GCF_000687285.1 Phaethon lepturus | reverse complement strand
TCTTTCCCTCTACATCCTGGGCGCCTCAGGCCTTGAACTGTAGGGGATTAGAAAGAAGTGTGCTTTGGAGGGGCAGGCAACTCCACAGCTACTTGCCGACAAGTTTCCTGTACTTTCCTGTTAAAGCTGTGGGTAACAGCTATTACTGGAAGGAGGCCGTTAAACTGAAGAAGTTCGGAAGTACCAAATGTAGTGACTTCAGAAATTAGTGACTGTCCTTCACCCAGGATTTGTACAGTGATGAGTGGCTTTGCATGCACGAAAGCAGGGATTTGGAATGGAAATTACAAGATTCAGGCCCTTTGTGCCTGGAGAGAGGGGACTGAGGTTGTGTAATACGGGTGACTATGAGGTTAGAGGTAGCGTGTGAAGGCTGTTCACTTACAGCAGCATCTGTCCTCAAAAAAAACATCCTTTGAGTATTTGAAGGACTGCATTTACTCAAACGTTCAGAATTCATACCAGAGTGTTCAATTTTGTGAGAAATCAGTCTATGGCATGTTGTGACCTTATTTCTTTCCAATTTCCCGTTGGGGCTTCAAGTTTACCTCTGAAAGCAGGAGGTTTTCAAAGTGATTGTAGTGGTGTCTGAGAATTCCAGTGATTCAAAGGGAAGAGGTCAAACGTTATCATCATCCCAGCAGATTGGGAGCAATGATAAAGTTACAAGCATGGCTTTAAAGTATTTTCTGAGTTTCAAGATGCTCATGCCTTCTGGAGCTTGGGTTGCCTTTATGTTAAAATTATTTTTTGGTGAAAGCTTTGTTTTCAAAGCATACGATGTTCCCATCTGTAAATATTGTACATGGTGCTATCTTCAGGGATAAAACAGAGTCTGTGTGGACATATTTAGCATTTAAATTACATCTGTATTTATCTTTTAATTACCTTAATCCAGAAATTACACGTGGAAGAATGAAAGCATCAGAAGCAGAGTTTTCTCCTTGAAATCCTCCTTACCCTAATAACTTTTTTGGGGCGAGGGGGAACACACTAAACAAAAACATTTTATACAGCATGGTGCAGGGCATTTATAGCAGAAATTATCTGTAGAGCGTAAGTCTGTTTACATGTCTGTAACATTATTTCATATTTTGTAGAATTGAGATACACAGTGAGAACAGGTGGTAAATTTAAACTTCCGGAGTTAGCTTTGAGGAATACAACTGATTGAATTTGAACCACTGGCTGTTGAAGTCGGAGGCTTTGCGGTGGAAAGGTTACAGCTATAGGAAACTGTTCAAAGGTAATAATGGCCCTGTACAAGGTTGTTTGTTGCAAATATAATGAAGGAGAGTTTATTGCCACCTCAAATAAAAGGGTTTGTGTGTGCGCTCTTGCCGACGAGGTTACGTAAAGCTAATTGCCATTGCGAGAGGAGCAGGTGGCAGAGTGCTGGAGTGAGAGATCCGGTGGCTGAGTGGTGTTGGAGCTGTGTAATGCACAGGTACTTCCAGAGAACCCAAAACCTATGTACAGCGCTGCCGTTGCAGTGGTTGGCTGGCAAAGCTCATTTTCTAGCTCCTTATCTTGTCATGTTTCTGATACTGGGTTGTAAATTGGTCTTATCGCTCTATGGGATGTATGTGGTGGCTTACGTGTTTTAAAAAATATATATGAAGTAGTGTTGCTGATCGAGATCTCTTACTTTGCTGTAAGCCTGACAATCTCATCTCTGATAATTTGGGGGGTTTGTTGTTGTTCTTTCGTGGATTACCTGTTTCACCACGGGTCTAAAAAACACTGTCTTTGACTCTGTCTGAAAAATGTTTTGTGTGAGATACTGACTAATAGTTTCCGTATCATGAAATGACATCTTAAATAATGATTGTCATCCCCTGCTATCCTTACCCCCTTCTTCGGTTCTCACCTGCTCTGCATTTCCTACTTAGAAGGCCTTGAATAGCCAAAGGCAGCAAAACCTTCTCCCTCACTCTGGGAGGTGCCTATGCTGCTGACTGCTGGGTAGGCTGGCAGCACTGCAGCGTGTGCTCTCCCAGTCTGGCTTCAAGCTCTGGTAGAGACCAGAACAAGCTCAGAATTGGGTTGAGATACACTTGTTGGTAAAGTGAGACGGGCTGTGCTGCTATGGCTCAGGTCTGTGCTACCCGGGTATGTTGGCTCAAAACCAGAGCGGGTAGTGTGACTCTGCAGCATAGATGTTCTGCCAGAGTTGAAGAGGCGGAAGAAATAATTTGTTTTTTCTCTTGGCCAACATGCCAACCTGCAGTGAAGGTTTACTGTTGAAAAAACTTTTTCTGAATCTGAGCATAACCTGCCTGGGAAGGAGGACAGAAAGAGTAGGGACTGTTGTTGATTTTTGGGCAGCTTTCATTGCCGAACACCCATGAAATGTTTAAAGACTTTTGCTTGCTCTGGGTGTGGGTCTCACCTTAGTAATTGAAGCTTTAAGGGTGTCTGCATGTGAGAAGGTTTAACAGAGTGGATAATTTGAAATAATGCAAAATGTGACATTTGTGTTTTGGAAGTAAACTGCCATTTTTTAGTTTTATTTTCTAATTTTAAATCAGGCTTAGCTAATTTCAGAACAACTTCTCTAGGCCAACCTTTATTTATTTCATTCTTTTAGTTGGAAGATGACTATCACTAGTGTGGCATGCCGTTTTCCTTCATGGAGCTAGAAAAGGTATGAAGATAAGGACTTATGGTAAAATGCTTTTGGCCACCAGTTGATCTGACAAAATATCCAAGTTACAGTTGGGCATCTGGATTGGGTTTTGAGAACAATCATCACTGGCTTAACTCTGCTTCCTTTGAAGATAATGGGTGTGCCAGCTGGTCACCATTATAAAATCCCATGAGCAAAAGTTTCATTGTTGGCTTATTCTGTGTTGTAGGATGTTTCCATTTGCTGTTAAAGCAGAACTGGATGGAGGGTTTTTTTGCTGCTGCTTGTTTTCCCAGTACAATAAGAGAGAAAAGTCCTAGGAGAGGGTTGAGTGAACAATAGCGAGATAATCTGCCACTGTGTTGTTAAAAATCCTTAAGAGTTGAGGGAGCTCTGCCAGGCTCCCTCTGCGTTTTCTTTGGAAGGGGTTCAGTTCCCGTAGCTTTTGTTGTCTCGGAATCCGTTTTTTATGATACAACTACAGTTGCCTGGATGTTGTTGTGGCTCTTGTGTCTCTTTTCATTTTTGTATGTCAACAGTGTTAGTCCCAAGAGTGACCAGAAATAAGGTACCTAATGTATTGGTCAGTCCAATCTTGCCAAACTCTTGAAAAACTTTACTATCCAGTTTCGCTCTGGCTACATACCTGCCCACGTGCCTGGTAAAAATTCTAAAAGATTAGGTCAACTGACAGCCATGGCACATCCACAGAGGTGGATTTTTTGCTGATTGAGTTGAGTTTAGTCTGAAGAGCTGACAAAAAAATATAAAATGCTGAAACTATAAGAATCAACAGAGTATTGCTAGAGTGAGGGAAAGAATAATGTTTGCCTGATCTTTAAACCAGCTGATAAATAAAGTATAATCCTTGAACTATTCACATGTGATATTACAGAACAGTTGATTAAAAAAATGCAGACGCAGGTTTGAGTAGATCTGTAGATACAATCTTGGCATGTGGTTCTGTGTTGGGGGGCTGAAAATAATTAATTAAATGGAAATCAGCAAGAGGACTGGCGGTCTTTATTGCAAGCATCATTAATTCCTCAGGAAATAGGATTTTATTCTGAGGGAAATAAATATTTGGACTTTTATTAGCTTTTTTGCCTCGCCTCCTCACTCTTCTTTCTAGTGCTTCCTCCCATGCCTTGCTCGCTCTTACAGACGCTGATATGGGATTGAGAGCTACTGCCAGAAATGCTTCCCATTGCTTATTTCCCAGGATCTAATTTTGACCTCTGACAAGCCTAGCTCTTAATATCACATGCTGACGTGCCGGGGAAGATCTGCCATAACTGGAAGATGATCTAAATTGCAGTCTTTGATGTCATTTTAAAGCAAAAGTTTCTTGTCCATCTAAGATGCAGTAGTGATCCCTGTGTGTATTACAGCAGGGTAATATAGAGCCTATTTGATCGATGCCTTTTCCTTTCTGTACTTGACCCTGAATTGGCTGTAGCTGAAAACAGAACGTGCTTTTGATACTGCCAAATGATCTTGAGAGGTCATCAAATATTTCCTATGTTACGGTGAAGAAAAAAAAAAAAGTCATGCAGATTGTTTTTTAATATAAATCAATAATAAACCAAGCCTCAGAAAGGCCCTACTTCACCTGCCCAGTTCAGGTAATTGTCTAAAATAGCAGACATCCTATTGGTAACAAAACTAAAAATGTATTTGTATTTAAAAAAAATTCAGCTGATATTCTACCTCCTGCTTTAGATTACGGTTAGAGGCCAAATAGTTTCTAATTCTAGGTTCCTTACTCCAGTGACAGCTAAGACTTAACCGGCATTCAGCTGTAAAAGCTCCTTTATAATTGTGGCATGTATGTAAGTTGACAGCTAAAATTTAATGCAAACTTTTAGTTTATCTTTGTTCCTTCCTTTTTCTAGTCTTAAAAATATCCTGTAATTAGATTTAGGTTTACAACACTGCTATTAGTGCAAACTGTAGTGGTTACATATTACAATACATAGCCATATATTAAAAGAACAAATACAAAACACAGCGAAACCCCTGTTGTGTTGTAAACACAATCGATTTCAGACTGTAAGAATGCAAACTCCTCAAATTAATAAAGAAAAAATTAATGCCAGAGGATATTAAGCAATGTGAAGTACTAAATAATAAAAGTCAATTCCATACATACAATGCTATTTTAAAATAATACCTGCATGCACATTAAGTCAGATCCGCATGCTCACCTTAAAAAGCTTACCAGCCAAGTACAGAAAAAGCCTTACTGGTTGTGAATACTAACGTTTTTTAAAGAAACTTGCTAAATGTTGGAAAACTGTTTCATGGTTGCCTAAGAAGCTACAGAATAACAGGAAAAGAACTAACTGTTCACTCTTAAATTAATCACTGGATGGCAAGGTTAATTAGAAACCGTGTAAACTCTAGTATAAAAAAATATGCTCCTATTTGTGTATGTTGCTTAGGTATCCAGAATATAACAAACAATTTTCAGGTTTAAGCTTCTAATTGGTTTTTAAATTGTCCATTGCATACTGCCGTGGGTTGCTTTTTCCTTGATCAGATAAAACACTTTGAAATTTCTGGGTTAGCAGTTGCTACGGTTGTTTCCAAATCCTTTAAAACTAGTCTCCATATAAGCAAAATATTGTTGGGAGCACACCAATAATATCAGTTAATAATTCATTGAATTGATAAATTTCACCCAAGACAAAAATACCATACCGCTATGCAGCGTCTAATGAACCTGTGCACCGCGGTTAGCTTGCACAATTGAAAATGTTCTGACTGAGGGTTTGTGCTCTTGGACTGCAAGCTTTTGGGGCCTCATTGTTTGGACAGTGTAGTATGATAAAATCCAGACCCGTACGTGGGGAACCACCGAGCCGACACAAACGTGGTTTTATTTCATGTGAAGTTTCTGTGGGAAATGCAGTGTTTGCTGTCTTACCAACTGCTTTGAACCAAAGGGGTCTTTGGGTCTTGCTTAAGGTTGAAAACAGGATTTCAATTTTATTCCAGTGACTACAACCAGATTGGTCCATGTTCACCTGGACTGCAATGGTTAACTCTAAGGTAACTGGACATACTGTGGTGTGCTATTTTTTGAAATGGATACAATTTTAGCCAACAAGAAATTTTGTTCTTCACTCTTTTGGATTGGTTGGTTCTGCGAAGTAATAAAAGTAGGTAGAACCCACGTCTGGGGAGAAGGGCAGGTGTGATGTGGCTGTTTGTTTGAAACTCCCCTCCAGCCCCTTGCTGAGTTAGAAGATTTTTCCCAGGTCACAGGTAGGCGTTTTTTTAACATCCTCCAGAAGGAAAGTCTAAACCAATCCGGCTTCACCATCTTTACCAGGTGGGGATGTAGTGCCAGGTTTAGATTGCATTTACCAGATAATGCCGTGGTTTAATCAGTGCTGCTGTCTTCATCTGGGAGAAGCAATTCCTGAACAGCTTTGTCATCAGTGCTTTCTTTCATTGTTTTAATCCTGCAAAGGACCCTTGTGAAAGAGCTTTGACTCAGGATCCCTGAGCAAACGGTGATGGCTGTTTCAGGCGCTTAATTCATTAGGGTTTAAGCAGGGTGCTGGGCTCTGAGCTGGAGTCCAAGCTTGCAGCCTTTCTGCTTCCCCTGGGGTAACTCCTGCAGGTGCAGCATGAGCCAGGAGCTCACGTGGAGCCAGGACCTCATGCCCGCCACCCAGCTCTCCACAACAGTCCATCAGCAGCTTGTCCCAGGTTGGAGGGGTGATGTTCTTTAACTGTTTGCAAGAGCTGTCGCCTGCTTGAGTATTTTCATTGCTTTGAGCACTCCACATTCCAGCCTCAGCTGTATATTGCTACTCTTTCAAATTTAATTTCGAGAGGCTTGGTTTTTAAAAACTCTTAAATTCTTTTTTTTTTTTTTTCTTTTATCTTGACATTTTTGGCACACAGGGAGTGAGAACTGGGCTCCACGTCCATGCTGAGCTTCCCACAAGCTCATTCCTGGAGCAGCTGTCTTTAGAGAAGCCATACAAGTCAGAGCAGGAACTAAAAGATGCATCAGTTTTAGGTCAAAATTCCATGTAGGCTTATATTTCACCAGACATGATTATACAATTTAGCATGTTTTAGTGATACATACTTCAGCTAAACAGACTCAATCCAATTTTTTAAAAATTTTTTTGATTGAAGAATCTTGTTTCTTACTTATTCAGAAACTCTGCTGTAGTAAACATATGTAATTGTGATGTTCTGTCATCAGGGAAAACTTCTAATTTTTTCAGAACTTTGTTTCAAGCTTGTTTTGAAATGCAATTACAAGTGGTGAATGGAACTTTAGCTAAAATTATTTTGCTTTCTACTTCAGTATTCTGTATGTGGTTTTGCTTGTTCCACACCTCTAAGCTAATAAATAGTCAGGTGAAAGGCTTTGTAACTTCGGTAAGTAGCTGGATATAGCTCTGAACTGACTGAATTGCAATCAGCAGTGAACATGCCATGGGAGAGAGATTGCTGTGTTTGCCTGGGCTCTGGTGGGCTTCTGGTCTGTGCTTTCCCCTTCCTCAGCCCACACTTGCTTTTGCTGAAGTCCTGGAGGAGCTGTTGCAGTTCCAGCTCTTACGAAAGTCGGGTCCTGACCATGTAGCATGTTTCGTGGAAATTATTTTGGAGGCTTTTAAACCAGACCTTTGATTTCTGTCTGGCAGTAACTTAAATCCTTCTAACACAACCAAATAATCGTGTAGGTCCTCCACCAGGCCGGAGGTTGCAAGCATAGAGCTGGCAGATCAGGATGAGCGCCAATGTTCGCAGAAAGCTATTGTCCAGGCACGGTCCTCGCAGCCCACACGTCTGACAAGTATCATCTTTGCTGAAGACATAAGTAAGTTTTAACCTTTGTAAGCACACAACTACTTGTTTATGTGCATCCTCCGGAAACAAAGTAGAGATTTAAAAGTACACAAAACAAAACATTTCCATTCATATACATAGTCATTTTAGACTTCCCACGGCATGGTTTTTAAGCTAAGTTAAGGTTTTTAAGTCAGGAAAACAGATAATTCTTTAAAAAAAAATAGAGGGGAGGGGTGGCTGAAAATAATTTTCAGTACATACTTTTTATATAATCCAAATTCAGAAGTTTTGCATTTAGAAAGCTGGAAATTGCCTTTGTCATACAGTATACCTGGTTAGTTTTTATAATGACAGATGGGCAAAAAAGATGATCAATTAAATGTCTTGCAGTCACTAAATGGATGTATATAGGGGTTTATCATTTGTGGGTAAAAGTCATTGATTTCTCTAGGACATGAGCCGTGTCTGACAGTTGCACTGTAGAAACTCTTAATACATCCTCAGAAAAAACGTCTGTAACTGTCAGTGTAAGAACTAAATTTTTAAGATTTATTCTAAAGTTCAGTGAGAAAGGGAACTGCGTTTTTTTGCTTGCTTAGCCACAATCACCATTTGACCAAGAGTTTCTTAGTCCAGGTCATGACCTAGTTTTAGTTCCTTCACTGTCAGTGTCTTGTGTCATTGGCTAAATTTGAGGTGGATTTTGTCTGGTTGGTGCTCTTGATGAGCACATCCAGTGATGCTGATTTCATGTGCTTTTTCTGATGTCTCCTCCAGTGACTGGACAAGTGCTTCGTTGTGATGCTATTGTTGATATAATTCATGGCATCCAAATTGTGTCTACAACAAGAGAACTCTATCTTGAAGATTCACCACTGGAGCTAAAAATTCAGGCTTTGGATTCCGAAGGTAAGATATTTACTAGTAGCAGATAAAATACACATTGAAGCTCTTAATTGGCTGATACGTGCACTGGTTTTATTTGTGACAGAATTGAATGGTAGAAGCCAAGCTGAGTAATTTAAAGGGAGTTCTCTGGATAACACACTCAGTAACCTATTGTTTTTATTTAAGTGTAATATCTATGTACCACCTGATTAGGAAAATCAAACACTCCTTGATTTCCAAGAACTTTTGCTTGCCTTTCTTCCTTATTTTCTCAGGAAACTTAACTCTAGTGCTAAGGGTATTATTTATAAATAAGAATTTAAAATAATTAAAATAAAGATGTCAGCTGTTAGCAATTCTACCTCCAGTCACTAGTAAGAATGTAATGGAAAAAGTCCCAACACTTGTCCTGTTGAAATGTCTGATTAGGATTTAACTAGGCTGAGAAGTGCTGCGCAGGAATGTGAAGTAGTCTGGTTTTTGGTATGTTTGGGTTTTTTCTTTTTTTTCATTTGAGGTGAGGTAGTCTGAAGAATTTTGCAAAAGGACATTTTATCCGAGTCCAATCAAGCATCCAACAGGTTGTTCAGAAGTGATGTTGAAGAGCAACCACCTGTTGCTTGGATTAATATCCCTTAATTATTATAGAAACAGTCACTTCTGGGAGGTACCATTTAGGCTCATAAAAGTCAGTGCTTTTGGACTGAATGCATAATTACTCAATAGGAGCAGAAATTCACTGCTTTTCATACTGCTTGTAGCATCAGAAAATGAAATATGATGCTGGTGAGAATTTCATGCTTTGGTTTCAACAACTGATTTTTATGCACACATCGACACTCGCACAAACCAAGTCATTTTTAGGACAACTACTGGGCTGAAAGCAAATTATATGCAAAGCAGCTATAAAAGGTTGAATTGTTTGTTTTGGGTAGTTGATGAGCCCATCCTATGTTTGTTTGTAAACCATGAATGCCAGGTTATATATGGCAATATGTTAATAATGAAAAATAATTTCATTTTCTTGTACTATGGCTAATACTGGATTCTTGGTTTGGTGTTTCTGCAAACCCTCAAGCATGCTCAAAGGACAAATTTGCCTTGGAAGCCACCCAAGTTAGAGTCTGAACAGGAGCAGTGGTTCAAAACCCACAAAGAACATTTAATCCGTGTGACTGAAACAAAGTGTTGGTTAGAAGCCATAGGACTAAACTTCCCAATCTAAGTTTAGGGGATCAGGATACACTCAAAAGCTTTGAAAATCAGTTCCTTTTGACCCAGATAACCTTGGGATCCATCCTTGGGAGACCTTTGAACATATTGGACTCCCAGTGATTTTTCTTGGCACACTTTTAAAACAAAAAATCATTCAAGAGCAGTCGCAAGTTTATTGAAGGACATAATTGTTCAGGAAAAGTCACATAACTGAATAAGTGACTTCTGAACACTTTTTTTCTTAATACTTAGAAGGTGAAAAAAGTCAATATAATTATCCAGTTCGGTGAATATTGGGGAAAATCTGTTTAGGTTTGCTGAAAACTTGCAGGAAGAACAGGTGTCAAGCCTGTTACTGCATGCTGTGTGAGAGAGAGAGTAGATGCTTTGTATCAGCTCTTCTATGTATACAATGTGGCAGTGACAGAGCTTTTTCCCTGGTATATAAAGTTGTTAGGTCCTAGGGGTGTACCAAGTGCGATTTGTTTTGGGCTGATGGTGGTTAATGCATCTTACACTGCCAAATTATTGCATCTGGTACGGGTCAGGCCATTCATTAACATTGATAATTCTACTCCTGTGAGTATCAGTATATTTTCAGATATACTTTCTTTCCTTATTCTCTTCCACGTATTGTCCAGTTATTTTTTTTATAAGCTATATTTTTTTAATCAGTTACATTAATGCAGATTCCTTTTTGTACATGCTTTTAATAAACCACTCCAAATATAAACTTGATCCCCAAATACTACTCTTCAAAGATTAGTAATGCAAGAGAGGAAGATGACTATGGAGACCTTTGGCCAAATTAAGTAAGAATATAGAGGGAACAAAAGTCATGCTATATATTGTTTTTTTTAATCTGTTGCTCAAGTTATTTTACTATGACTTAACTAGAGATGAGCTAAATAAGAGAAAGACTTAAAGATGCGAGTTTGCATTTGTTTGGCTATGAACTGTGCAAGGAACACAGGCTTCCTGCCCCAGCAAGGGAGCAGAGCACACTCCAGCCTCGCCAGCAAGAGCCGCTTTTCTGCTGAAGCGTCACAGAGGAGCAGCTCTGGGCCAGGTTACAGCTGTGGAGCAGGAGTACAAGTCACTGCCTACATTGCCATCTGAGGAGCCTGGGAGAGTAATGTTACAGCTGGTCTGCAGCTCCTGGGACAGCTGTGTGATCCTGCAGGGAGGGACAAAGACATAATACAGTTCGTGACAAGCGCTGTATTACCTGGGTGCTGCCTCTGAGAGGCTTAACCTGGAGACAGCCGCTGCCCCCCATGCTGCAGAGATAACTGATCCTGTCTTGAACTAGTGAGACCCTGCATTGTCTGGGGAACGCCCGTGATAGTTTGTCTCTGATAACCTGACTTTGCCTTCGTAGTGAGGCACCCCAACAGGAGCCAGGACATCCAGGCCCAATGGTAGTTAAGAGGCTGTAAGGATGGTTTCGTGCTTTTGCTGCCAGTTTGCTGCAGCACTGGCTGTGTCCAGGCATCGCCTCTCTATAGTGCCACGATGAGCGTTTCGCCACTGTCCTTGTTATTTTCAATTGGAGTAAAACAAAAGAGTGAAATACAGCTTTTCAAGCATGCATCATTAGAAAAAGTTAGACTTGAATGAATGTTAAATAATCCAGTCTCAATCAATCTTAATTATATTGCCTTATGCTTTTAGAGTTTTGTGTTTAAAATCCTACTTATTTGGGATTTGGAGCTATCTGTAGTAAGTTGTATAGAAATGAGAGAAACAACGTAGGCTGTTTGTTGTGTTAATTTGTCTTAAAATATTTTTGTGGCTTAAAAAATGTTGTAAACCTCTAAGCATAAGACTTCAATAATAAATTTGCTTCGATTCTTACTTTACTAGTATAGATAGAAATGTCAAGGAGTAACACAAAATACATTTTAAAATATAGTAAATACCGCGATTTCAGTTCCGTATTTATTTGTGCCAGTGAACACTGCAGTTCAGAGCAAGACTCATTGTGAAGACTGTAAGATCTTTCAGATTAGCAGCTCGTTACACTTAAATGTAATCATGGTAAATCTTTGCTTTCAGTTTGTTTATTCCTTTCTGTTCCTTTTTGTTCTCTTTTAACATTTACAATGTCTTATGATCTAGTGGCTCACAGTTTCTAGAAGAAAGGTGCTCAGTTTGAGTTCTTTGAGTGAAGACTTACTCCTGTTACGGGTAAATCACGGTTGTGCTTAAAACACAAATGACACAGATGGAAAGTGCAGTTCACCAGCTCTGTGAATTCAGGTTACCCCCATGGTATTTCAGATCCACATGTTTCAAAATGAAAGATTGTTTAGCAGGTTGTTTTGATGTCCTAATATCAAGAAATATTGATGTCCTAATATCCAAGAAATAGTAAGGTTTTTGTGGTCAAAGGGGAAAGGAGGTGGTGGGTGCCAAAGATATCTTAGGGGCCAACAAGTGGAGGATAGGTGGTGACACCTACACTTATCTAGTGGCTTTGTGAAAAACATAAAGTGGCACATGATGTTGCAAAATGTGAACAGAAAAGCCAGTTAACAGAAGCATCTTAAATTTGCAAAAGTCAGTAAAGCAAGGGAGATTGTGATTTTTTTAACTAAATACTGATAGAGCTTCTTTTAGGGATAAGATAGAGAAATTTCCTAGGGGAAAAAGTCATAGTTTGTGTGCCAGGAAGACTCTGTGCTTGTCGTTTATTTTTGTTTTAATCTGATTGATTTATAGGAAACACTTTCAGCACATTGGCAGGGTTAGTCTTTGACTGGACAATAGTAAAAGACACAGAGGCTGACGGCTTCTCAGATTCCCACAATGCATTACGGTAAGTTAATTTAACTTGTTCTCGAAAGTCTCTTGTCCATTAAATTTGATGTGTATAAATATTTCCCCACATCTAGGCAGTTTACTGAACTGATGCCTAAAATAATGCTTATGGCTCAATTGTTTCAGAGGTTTAAGTGCCTACTCAACAGCCTGGACACTCTCATCCCTGTTTAATTTAACAACTGATAGTGTCAATGAGCAGCCCAGGTATCTATAATGCAACAAATAGAAGTAAATAGATGCAATTGTTGATCTTCCTGAAACATCTTTTCAAAGGAAAGATTTATCAGTAAGACTTTATCTCAAGCTTTCAACAGAGAGGTGTTTTTGGGTGTGGTGTTGGTTTTTTGGGGTTTTTTTTGTTTGTTTGTTTGTTTTCTAAGTAAGTCCTCTTCTGTTTCAGAAAGGAGCTCTCTGAACTTGAAGAATTTCAGATTTCAGTCAACACTTAGATCTGGTGTTGAAATAGCTTTCAAAGTAGTTAACTTTTGAATTGGAATGGACCTAGTGGCTAGACCAAGCTAGATACAGCTCATAAGGCCAGGTGAAATAATTCAATGAAATGTATTCAATACATTGTCTTTCAGACAAAGCAATGAATGGAAAGCACTTGCTTGACAAATAAGCCATGGTGCTTGGTTCATCGTCTGTATTGACTCAAAGAATAAGTCAACTGGAATTTAGAAGTGCTGTATTTTGTGGAAACTTCTATCCAAAGATCTTGAAAGAATTTTGCAATTTACTAATGAGATAAGTTTTTTTCAGTGTGTCTGTGTAATGAGGAAATACTCCCTCCATTTAATGGAGGTGGAGTTCTTGCCCAAAAGTCAGAAAGCTCACCTGTGGCAGGAATAGGAATAGAATCCAGACTGGAAGAGCCTTTGGTTGTTGGTCTTTTTTTTTTTTTTTTTTTTTTAGGTTTTTTTAATCCCTCCTGTATTTGTCACAAGACCATCTTTGGCTTCTGTTTTAGTGTTGTGGGGTTTTTTAAAACTACATAGTGCACGTGCTTATTATAATAATTTAAAGTGATGACTTCATTGTTCTTTGCTTCAGTGGTTTCAAACAGAAATTTGAGTCTCCATCCTTATTAAACTAACCGGAATTGAAGGCTACTTAGCAGTATCCTGTATGGGGTATTTTTCAGGTTGGACTCCCAAGAGTTTTGTCTTTACACTGACACCAACTGGTGTCAACACACCAGGATCCTGTTATCTAGCAGTATTGTGCTAGTATACTCATCGTATTGTATGCCATGGTAAATCTTGACTTTGCTCAGCGTGAATGTTGGTGGAAAAAACACCTCCCTGATACACATGAATTTGAGCAGACTGCAAACACATGAAATGTGGGTTTTTTCTAATAAAACAGTTTACAAATACTTCTTGAGTACAGCTTTAGTCAAAACTTCCCTAACCTGTAGTAAGCTTGTAAGATGAAATAGATTCAAACTCATGCACCAGAGGCTTCTGTTACTTCAGAAAACAGGCTCCAGCAAAGTGTAGCTAGATTGCGGGACATAAAATAATGTAGGAAACTATCTTTTCCTTTAAAGAACCTGGCTTTATTCATATGATGATTCTATGACTAGCATATGGGGAAACCAGAATGGTTAACAGTTAACTTCCATCCTCAAACCTGTATTCCAGATACAGATGAAATGGAGTAGGGGTAGCAAACAAGACTCTTTGCTACTGGGTAAACACAAACTCCAATTTTGCAGCCTTAGAGAAGAATGCGCAGCATTGCCTGAGGAAAGCCTGTTAAGCCCATAGTAGACTTGAAGCTGCAGGTGTGACCATATGGCTCCTATGTGCAGTGAGAGCCAGACAGCGTGCTAATTGTTCAGTGGGACTTACGATCCAAGTCCTAGTCATAGAATCATTAAGGCTGGAAAAGACCTCCATACGGAGCTTTTTGTTTCAGTATGAGTATCTGCTAGAGATGTGATTTTTAACCAAACTAATATTGATATATGCTCTACTGTTAGCACAGCCATGATAACATAAAAATACTCTCATGGTGTTACAGCTTTGCAAAATAAACAATAAACTGTCATAAATATGTTAATACTCATAACTGTTCTCAATATGACTTTACTGATTTTACTGTGAAAAGGCACACAAAGCCAAATGGATCATGTGCATACAGAAGCTGGCAACCTTTAAAATATGGTCCTTTTGCAATTTCTGTCCTGTCGTTTACCCATTCGTGGCAAATTCCTTTCCTCTCTGTTGTCACTTTTCATTGACAGTCCTAACATTTACTACAAGTATTCTGCTTGTAGATTTTTTTCATAGTCATTTATTAAATGCATCCGAGCTTCTTCAATATAGGTCAAAGTCATGTTCTGGTCTGTTAAGCTGTTGCTTTGATAAACATAAGCTTTGGGTCTTTCACATCAGTTGTTCCACAATAATCTAGAGAGTTTTTGCAGTCTACACCTACTGTAAAAACTGGAGGGATCATTGTAGACAACATGTGCAGTCTTCTGATATCTCTTGAAAGCCAACAAACAAGCTTCAAACAAACTTTTATCAGTCACAGAAATTAGCTGCAGATATCTTGAAGAATGAGAAAAATTTGGGTATCTGGTCCCAGGCAGACATCTTAAATTTGCTTAAAAATGGAAATAGCTGTGAATAGATGCCGGTGGTATTTCTCTGTGGGTTTACAAAGATTGTTTAACAATTTTTCTGTTCACTTTTTGGTTCACCTTTCAGTATACTCAAGTTCTTAGAATCCACTTATATTCCACCTTCCTATATATTGGAGATGGAAAAAGTTGCCAAGCAAGGAGATACCATTTTGGTCTCTGGAATGAAAACAGGGAGTTCTAAATTAAAAGCAAGAATACAGGAAAGCGTCTATAAGGTAAGAAACTTGCATTCATATTTTTTTTTTAATAAATTCTTTAGTCTTACAGTCCAATGTTACAGGATACTTTGTTTGCCGCGCTGTATTGTTCCCATTGTGGATATCAGTGCTGCATCTCTGTTTTACTGGATTGACTCTGTAGCCCATACCACAAAAGGTGACAGTGCTGCTCTTGATCACCCTGAAAGGGTTGGAGTTTGATGCAGTTACCTCACCCAGGATGGTGCATGTGCCAGAGATCATTTCTAAACCAAACTCTCTGACAAAAGGCCCTGCGGCAGAGGAATACACTTTGGATACT
This sequence comes from Phaethon lepturus, assembly GCF_000687285.1. Lineage (NCBI taxonomy): Eukaryota > Metazoa > Chordata > Aves > Phaethontiformes > Phaethontidae > Phaethon > Phaethon lepturus. The sequence goes on along the minus strand of NW_010530766.1, from coordinate 51,382 downwards.
TCTGTACAGTTTTATTATTCCTGAGAGTCATTCATATTACATACATAACTAGAACCACACTGGATGGGGCATTGGCCCTTTAGCTCTTTTTAAAAATAACCGACTAGAATAGTTCAGGTCTTTTTTTTTCAATAAATAAATAGCTAGAAGAAGGATTGCTGTATTGGATATACCTTTATTTCCCATTGTGCTGGAAATAAGTGTCATATGAATGCTTCGTTAGCATCTAATTCTACCTTACTAGATTCTGGTCTCCAAGGAAGGGCTTTGGGATCGCAATGTCACTGCCATAAGGGTGTTAAACCGCAGTATTGGCGGTTTTCCCAGCTGTTCTGTAGATCCGTGCTGTTTCATTCTTTGTAACTTGTGGTGACTAAGCTTTTCATTCAACTCCTGGTAACAGAGTTGTTTTTTCTCTAAATAAAATTTACAAACACTTGAGAGAGTTTTTATGGGTTATCACTTACAGGAATACTTGGCATTGTGCTAGTATTAACTTAATACTGCACCTTAAAAAATCCTTCTATAAAACGGTGGTTTTATTCTGAAGCTCATCTCATACCTGCAGTCTGTTTTTGCAGATTTGTGTTCACTACATGTTGTACTTAATGTTTTTGCTTAAAGCAGAATTGCCTTGGACTATCTAAGCCATACCTGTGTTCTATGACAATATTATCTAAATGTATGCAATCCTAGTAATGTGGCACAAACAATAGTGCATGTTGAGAATTGTGGCTTTGTTACAGTTCTACCTAATTGTGCTGAATATAGTTACCTTACATGATATCAGTCTTTTTTTTCCTTGAATTCTTGTAGCTTGGTTAGTTTTCTGGTTTAGTATTTATTTTTCTGAATTAGTTTTGAGCTGATACTGTAAGTGAAATTGAAATAATATTGTTCCATTTGCAGTTTTTTTATGGCTTTCTGGTTAATGGTTCCTTTAAATCTTTCACTGTTGCCAGACTGCACATTTTCAGTGAACATCCCTCAAACAACTGTAATAGAATTTATACAATTATCTGTTGTATTCTTAATTTAATAGACCAATGAGTTTGGTACAGATTCCTCAGTGAAGTTATAATGGATATGTCATATTCAGGTACCGTGTTTTACATTAGGGAAAATAAATTTCTAGATGTCTGAATAGTCACTGTGCATCTGTCTCAAGTTTTTCTGTATTCTCTAGGAAACTGAACAAAAATGATGTTCATACAGAGTTGATTTTTTTTTTTTTTATTTCAGCCTTGCACATTAGGCACAGAGCAGATCTCTGTGCCATTCATTGTCCCCTGCATTTTCCTGTTGTAACAAAATTTGAGATTATAATGAAGAGCCAATTACAGCAAGTAATATTTTTCGCTTACAGGTTATAAGTTATTGCTGCATGGCCTGTTTCAGACAAATGAGCTGTTTTAAATGTGGTTGCTTTTTCTTGTTTTCTTCCCTCAATCAATAGCATGTACATCCTGCAGAAGTCAGATTGCTAATTTTGGAAAACATCCTTTTAAATCCAGCATATGACATTTATCTTCTGGTAGGAACATCAGTTCAGTACAGAGTTCAGAAAATAAGGCAAGGGAAGATTACAGGTTTGTCCTGTTCTTTTTTCTCTTTTTTTTTTAATTTTTTTAAAGTTTTGTGTAGATTTTTAACTGCTGAGAAATTTTTAATTGTGTTTAAACTGCTTTGTTAATATTTAATACTGTTTTCCTAAACCACATGATGATACAGCTGTTTAGTTTTTTTCTGTCAAAAAAATTGTGTCTCTTGCAGGTTTGTTAAGGACATGAAGGTAACTTAGAATAGGAGCTAAGGCCATCATTTTAGATGTCCTTGTTTATTTCATGAGAAACTGTGTCTGACTTTCTTAATTAAGTCAAATGTAGATTAGTAACTTGTCAACAAAACATTTTCTGTTAGAAAAATGGATTTGCTCCACTTATACAAGTGTGGGTTAGCTGGCTTCATGTCCATTTAAAAGTGTGAAAGTTTTTTAATTGCTTCTGTTGCTTACAAGAATCCTGGGCTGGTAATGACTTGACCTTTTTTTTTTTTTTCTTTTTCTTTTATTAGAAACTAGATAAGAAATGTTTTACTAGGCGAGTAAACTAGGCTCACTACATCAGCTAGTACTGCAGAATGGAGCGGCAGAAATTGTCAGTAACCCATAGAAAGTAATTTGACCACTTCTGAAGCTGGGAGTGACTTGGATGTTAGGTCTGAACAGTGGAATGATATTAGTTGGAAATTGCAGCTTCAAAGAAATTAAAGTTAGGAGGGAAACTCGTTTTCTCTGGGTGTGTTGATATAATCACAGAAATGCTATTTCTATAAGACATTAAAAATAGTGCTTTAAAGTGTGTGCTAGGCATCAATAAAAATTAATCAGTAATAATTAGCAGCATCTAAAAACTGATACACTTGCTTTTATTGTTTCATATGTTGTCTTGTTTTACGTGCAGAATTAATGATGCCGTCTGATCAGTATGAACTGCAGCTACAGAACAACGTACTTGGTCCTGAGGGAGATCCGTCTTGGCCGGTTGCCAAGTTGGACCAGGCAACATCAGTTGTGACTGCATTGCAGCAGGGACAAACGAACCTCATACTTGGCCACAAGAGTATCCTTCCTAGATGATGCTTTTCCATCCAGATCTTCGTGGCAGGAAACAAACTTGCCACCCTTTGCAGCACAAAAAGTTAAAATTATCCACATTTGTACCGGTAGTCTTGAAAATCCAGAGCACCTGGTGGTGGAGCCATAGAAAGCAGCACTGTTGTGAATTTAGTCTCAACAGTGCTGCCTGATGCCTTGGAATGTTCTAAGAAATTAGTTTGGCAAAAGATCAATTAAATCATGTCTGTTCCCCTCAGTCAATGTGGAAATGTAATGGGGCTTTATTTAATTTTTGTATCTAGAGCATTATGTTCTCTGGTGGAAACTCTCTAAAATGCTCACTGTCTCTCAGGGTACTGGGGCTAACGTTTACTTTCAGTGTACAATTAGCTTTAAATATACAAAGAGGCACAAGGAGCCCCAGGAACAAGCTGTTCTTTACTTGACTTTTGTCAAAACTTTTCTATTCCTTTACTGAGACTTCAGGTATTCGCATGCAAGGGGTTTCCAGACTACCAAACAGCACTATCTATGTTGTAAATCCGGGGTATTTAGGTTGGTACTGGCTGCAGTTTTCCTGATTGCTTAATATAATTTCTTGCCTTGTGCTTGTGTTGCTGTCTTTCTGTATGTATATATATGCTTCCGTTTCTTGTATTACTTTTCATAGAAAAGTAATTTTACTAATAAAAGTAGCTCAGTGTGAAATAGGTTCAATTGTAAATATTTATTTATTTACTTTCATCTCTGTATTCAGCAGCTTAAAACCATGAATGTACCTCTTCAGAGTGTGGGCACCAGAAACAAAATGCTTATATCCATTATGTAAAGAGGCTGTTGGTTTGTACTGTTCAATATTTCTTGTTTTGTAGGATTTACAGTTCATCCAGGTGACAGATGGGTCCTAGAAACAGGCAGACTTTATGAAATTACAATTGAAGTGTATGATAAATCAAGCAATAAGGTGTATTTATCTGATGTAAGTTGAAATGTTGATATACTTCTGAGTGTCTGTCTCCTAAGTCCTGGCTTTCTTCAAAATTCCTTGAGCAGCTTCTTATTTACATTGAGTTAGGACATTTCAAAGCATGTTGTTTCTTGCCTTTTCCTTTTTTCCCCTTTGTTTTGTTGTTGTTTTGTGGGTTTTGTTGTGGTTTTTTTTTAAATAAAGTGCTCTGGGTGATTCATGTGAAAGTGCCCATTGGAGTCTTAAGTGCTGTAGAAAAAACTGGAAGAAGTTGGACAATGACCCTCAAACATGTAGCATAGGCACTGCACTGGGAATTGCGAACCGGTGTAACTGCTGGAGAGCAGTACTAATACGGTACTTCATCTCATCAATCCCCCCAAATATAATATTGTCACATCTAGAGGCAATCTTTCCTATTGAAGTATGAGGTGTAAGGTAGGCTTGTAACACTCTTGAGGAGCTACCTGTTTCCTTTCAGTTGATTATGGGAAAAGCTTAGATGATTATCTAGCATTAAAATACTTCACTGTATGGTACTTAAATAAGATGAATTCTAGGTACTTGGTACCAAATATACAATGCCTTAAAAAAAAAAATTAAATAGTTCATTTGCAAGCAGAAAAAATTTATTATTGCTTTTCAGAATATCAAATTTATGTGAATGTATTTTACTTGCCCTTATTTGCTTCCTGAGATATAGATCTGAGTTTCAGCTAGATCTCAGAAATGTGCTATGGGGGGCAGTATATTTGCATGTTCTTCCCCTTTTGTGTTTAAGAATGATGAAATTGAGACATTATTGTAAAATATGAATTATTTAGTGGTATAAATACTGATACTTTTCATATTAAATTACATGTAACTGATAATTTAAAGAGTAAATATTTTTCCATGGAGTTAATGCTGTGTCTAAAAGATATAATCTTTTTGAAAGACTGAAACTTTAATAGAGAAAAATTCTTACTCTTTTTGTCATTGATTTGTTGCTAATATGTTTATGGCTGTCTGTACAGTATGAATGTCAGTTACCTGTGACAATATCTATTTAATATTCTGGTTTTAGAATATCAGAATTAATACAAAGCTGTCCAAAGAATATTTTGAGGTGCTGAAGTCATCTCTGAATGGATCATATCATTATGTGAAAGCAATAAAGAAGGGTCAGACCATTATTGATGCTACACTGACATCAGTTGTAGATCAGGTATGTTTTTATGAAAACTCTTCGGCTTTACTGGTAGGCCTAGAAATAAATCACTCATGCAGTAGTGACATAGTAAAAAGGAAACAGAAGAATTACATGGGTCTAAGCCATCTTTGTTTAAACAGATTAAGAACCAAATTCTAAAATCTTTACTTCAGGAAAACTGTCAATTAAGTCAACAGAGGATTTGCTTAGATAAAGACTGTAGGATTTTGCTTCCTACTGTGTGGCAAACACCTGTTAAACCAGTGGCGCACGGCACTGATCTTTTTTTTTCAGGGCAGATACTTTTGTGGGCATGTAGTGTCCTTGTGCTGGTGCAAAGGTCCTCTCACATTCTCTGAGTGAATTTTATGATTTATTGTGGTAGGATCATCAGTGTCATACCCTGGCCTTGTTCTGCATTCAGTTACATTTGGAAAGTTTTCTGTCATTTGGTAAGTGTTGTTAAATGCTGGAATGAAAATCTGCCAAATGTATCAGCCTGCAAATTTCTTCAAATTAATGTTCATTAACTTTCTGCTAGTTGGGCAGGCTGCTGAATGTATGGCTAACTAGGGCACGTGGTGTGAAAGTGATTTGCTTTTGCTTGAAACTTGGAAAAATTCAAAACTTCAACCCATTTGCTGTGAAATTGTTTCAGTGATTCCTTGAGTAGGATTTAGTAGATCCTTGTGTATGATAAGCCATGCTCATTCTCTGTGTCAGAGAGGTACTCTTGAATGGAATGAGATCTACTGGGAGTGGTTAAAGTTTTCCTTCAGAACTCCAGTAAGAAACACTATGTTGTGCCAGAGGTTTATGGCATTACAATTACAGCAAAGTTGTAAATTTTGGGATGTGTGTTGAGGAATGGGTCCTTTAGGCTGAGTTTTGTCTTCATTTGCTGCAGAATGGAATGAGCAAAGAGGAGAGGCAGGTGTAGAGTTACTGAATTAGTTCTCCAGACAAGGTTTCAAAAACTAGTAGTAGTGCGAGTGTGTTTCTTGTTGCTGTTTGCCTTAGAAATTGATGTGGCCACCTGTATCTCCGTAGCAATACCACTCATTTAATACAATAGCACACTTTGCAGCTATAAGCTGACTATTTGCTCACAAGTAACACTGTTCCTAAGTGACCCTAAGCAGTTGCTTTCTTTTCTCCCTGAGACATTTTCAACAACTTGTCTATGTATAAGGACTAAATGTTCATTCTAGGAAGCACTACGATGCCATCTCTAATACTGTGCTGTTGCTTTTTGTAGGATGGAGGTGTTCACACATTACCAGTTCCAGTGCGAAACCAGCAAGATGTTGAAATATATGTTCCCATAGTTCTTTCACCCAGCATTTTGACATTTCCTTGGCAGCCAAAAGCAGGAGTCTACCAGTACACCATCCAGGTATGCCAAAGAAGTATCTCAACGCTCAAGTATTGCTCAAGCAGGCACAGTGAGGCCTGTAACCACTCACAGAGTTGACTCTGGATTTTTCAGGCATAGTGATATCCACAACTTTATTTGGAGGAATTACGTTGGATGTTAGTTGCAGGAATTAATGTGTAGTTAAAAAAAAGCACAGAAGAAACCAACAAACATAAAAACCCCACCGACTTTTACCTCATGTCTTCCTCTTTCCATCACGCATGCACCACACACAGGCATACAGGGGTTTGGAATTACAGAAAGCATCCTAGGTAGAAAAATTTATAGTAATCATTAGAGGCTACCATTTACTGTAAAGGGATGGAGTATGAATCAGAGTGTGAAATGACTAAAAAAAAAGGGCATGACAAGATTAATGAGCAGCACCCTATCTACCTTTGACATCAGTATCCTTTACTCGCCACACATCTCATGCTTCTAATAAAAAGTTACAGGGAGGCAATGACCACAGTTTCATTTATAGTATGCCCTTCTAAGGGGACTTTTTTCTTACATTTCTTATGTATGTCTTTGCTTCCATGCTGCCCATCCTTCCACACACTTCATGAAGCAAATGGCTTGTCTTCCAGTATCTGGAATATAGTCTAACTGGAGAAAAGGACATTGTGTTTCCCCTTCCTATCCCAGTACAATGACACCCAGGTGCTGCACTCAAGTGTTTCATGCACAGTTCCTACCTCTCCTTTTTAGCATGAAGTAGTGCTGAGTTTTGGATCTGTCTTCAAGTAAACTATACAAAACCAGGCAGTGGGACACATGGTGTCCGAAGTAAATAAATTGGTTTCATGAGGATAAAATTGCATTCTATAAGTGCAAATCCGAAGTTAACGCCACCGAGTTTAGCACCGTCATCTGTAATTTTTATTTTCTGTGGGATTAAAGTTTGGTTTAGTTCATGCTATACCCAACCACACCAGCAGAGTGTGGTAAAAATTCTTAGTACAAATATGCATTTTCAGTACTTCATTGTAACTTCTGCTAGAATTTTCCCAGTAACGGAAAGTAAATGTGTTTTTCTGTTTCCTAACACTTTTACACTTCTACTCTTGTCTTGCCTTATCTTGCATATATCATATCATCTAATATTTCACTAGAGAACATTCCTTTGTGTTACTCTAATAATTGCATCAGTATTCTTATCTTACTGTGATCTTTTTTTTTATTAAAAACGTAAAAACTTATTTTTCTCCCAACATTTAAATTAGTTTGCATTTGGTGAAACAGAACATTTTCTGAATCTGCCCATTCAACAATACTAGTGGTTGTTTACAGTAGCACACAGCTTGATTGTTGTTCCTGCCTGTAGATTAGTGTTTGCCTCCTACTCAGTAGTTTTTGAGTCAGGCTATTTTAGAGTGGTGAATAGACTTTTTCTGAAAATAGGTTGAAAGAGATTTTTGGATCTAGCCAAATTCTGTTTATAGCTAAAGTAACTCCTTCTAAATGGTATTAGAATGACTTTTAGGTTTTACTTTATCAGCCGTCTGGTTTTCTGTTGGTTGCTGTGTTCATATTTGTGCTAATAAGATGGCTTCTGTTGCAAGTAAAAAAGGGAGGGGGGGGAACCCAAAAACCAAAAAAACTCCAAACCCACCAATGTTTGTTTCCTTCCTTCCTTCCATGCATTAGAGGAGCAAAGTGCCATCTTTGTGAAGATCAGTGGTGAGGGCACCACTGTCACTGGTAGCAGTTTGTGGAGTGGAGTTCAACTGACAGGCTGTGGATAATGATTAGACTGAAACAGAGACTGGTTTATACTTTCTCTCCTCAATGCAAACTAACTGCCAGAGAGAAAAATGTAGTAATGCATCTGGTTTGTATGGCAAGGAGATGTGATTCTATTACTAAGAATTGGGTATTTCTATTTTATGTTTTCTGCTTATTTCCCCGTTTTAACTGAAAATTTCTTTAGAAAACATTCTGAACTTTCACATTCTTGAAATGTTTTTTGCCACATTGCATGTATCTCCTTCTGTCACACACTGTTACCTACTTAGCCATTTGTCTTTGTCCGGTGCCCTTTCTGTAATCAGGTTGTGCACATGCTCATGGGAAGGAAAAAGGGAAATGACTGTCCTTTTGATTCCCCACCCCCACCCCCACCCCACCCCCCGGTAAAAGTTATTAGCTAAGCTGCTGCGTGATTTAGATTTATTTTGCACACTATCCTTCTAGACAAGACTTATCATCTTTTCCATTTTTAATTTAATTATGAAGTGGTTTAGAGCAAATGCTGAGGAAGTTAAAGAAATGAAAACAATACAAGTAAACAAAAAAAATTGCTCTGCTCTTCACCCTTGTTTTAATCTGATGGAACTTTGAAATCTGTTTTGGAGTGTGAAAGCTGGGGGTTTTTTTGTTGTGGTTTTTTTTTTAACTTCCTTTAAAAATGCATGATTCTCAGTATAACTTTCTGCACCGTATTTGTCACAACAGACACTTCCTATAGGTCACAATAGTGTGTTTAAAACCTATACATTTCAGAGCGTTGTAATGATTATGTTTTTTCAGTAACTACTGTTACACATCTGGGAGGACAATACTGTATTTGTGCTGGCAAAATGTTTCTTGGCCCTCCACTTTATAAAACATGAACTGTAGCAGATATGACCCTGTCCTGGCTGCCAAGTGTTCATACAGTGGGTGTAATAATTTGTTTCTATTGATGTGGACCATAATATCAAGTAACTAGTTCTTACCCTTCTGCAGCATAATTCCGTTCACTTAGGGTCTTCTAATTGTGAAAAAACCCTTCAAGAGCTGGGAGCTCTAGGAAGAGGGTGGGGTTTTCTTTTTTCTTGGCTTTTTTTTTTTTAATGGGAATCTGCATGATAAATCTGAGTTTAAGTTTGGCAGTTATTGACCCCTTCCTTGAAAAGCCATTGTGGGAGTGTAGCCTGTAGATCTTGCAGGCCCTCGTGGTACTTGTGGCAAGCGTGGGCAGTTTCCATATGTGCCTATAGCGCATTCCATGACTGCTGGCTTGCTGCAGCAGCACATTTGTTGAATGGCTGCGGGTAGATGTCCTGATTATCAGCATAAAATGAAAGAAGTAATGCCGAGAAGAGAGGGACTTTTTCTTTCTTTTTTTCCCCTTCTTGCCTCATTCCCTCCCTACCTCCCACCTACCTGCTTTTTTCTTCCTTTAGATTCCTTAACAATTCCCATTGAAAGAAGCTAGTAGGTACAGAGTGTCAGGTTAGCAGCTCGGAGACCCAAAATTGGCACTTCGGCTGTCAGCAACAGAGAAACAATGAGAGTTTTTCAGAAGTACGATAATCCCACGTGCCAGGCCTCTGGTGCCTTGATTTGTGAAATGCTCTGCTGAGTCTAAGCACTATCAGTCACTGGGAGTTGCGAGCATCAGGCTTCTGCAGTTGGGAGAGAGATATTTGGGTTAGTAGCACTGGTCAGCACATAGGATAGGTGCATGAAGAAAGCTGAAATTAAAATGAAGGGTGATAATCTTCTCCTCTCTTACCTGACCTTGCTTTATTTGAAAGTTCTGAGGTGTTATTTTATTTGTATTTCCTCAATTATAGTATTGTCGTTGCTCAGTGTGTCCCTGGTTTTCATGCAAGATATTCAAAGGCTTGACAGCTAAGAAATGTGAGAGCTCTATACTTCATAAAATATATGAAAGATTTTCTCTCTCTATTCTAGGCTCACGGTGGAAGTGGAAATTTCAGCTGGTCCTCTTCTAACCAGGCAGTTGCTACAGTGACAGTCAAAGGAGTAATGACAACTGGAAGTGATATTGGTGTCAGTGTTATTCAGGCAATTGATGTTCAGAATCCATTGCATTATGGAGAAATGAAGGTAAAACGCTTATTTTTCCCTGATCACTCTTGAATATGGCTTCTGGAAACAGTGAAGAAGCTGAGAATGCCATAAGCATTTCCCTTTCCAAAATGTTCCCAAGAGATTTCCTTGCTGCCCTGTGGCAGGTTAAGCGATCCGTTTCAGAGTTGGTGCTTCTGGGGATTCAAGCTCTCTCCACTGCATTAACTTTAGTCCCATTTTTGCCCCTTCCTGATTTTCTTGGCAAGTCTTGTCTTGGGTTGAAAGTTTTGAGTGCAAGAAGGAAATAGTAATTTACTACTGGCCTAGCCATCTAAGCAGACAAACCAAACTAAAAATGTATTCTGCAGGGTGAGAGGTGGGTCTTTTCCCTCAATATAAAATGATGACAGATATCATCAAGATGTGCAAGGAAATTCCTGCCTGGAGAATTAGCTGAAATGCTATACAGTGATGCATAATGAATCTAGATAACCGAGCTGGCCAAGAAAAAAAAAAACTTTTAGGAAAATTAGGAGAAAATGGGAATGAAAAATACAGCACCCAAGAGGGATTTTGTGGTCTCTGTGCAAATCATACCTTGTTCTTAGGATTTGGTTGGAGCGATAAGTGTGTGATATGGAGTGAAGAAAATAACAGGAACAGTATATGTAATGGCCCCGCAGGAAAGAGCGTGCAAAGATAGGTGAAGAAGCTGCTCTGGTTAACACTGTAAATTTACAATCTTAAGTTTTTCTCTAGAATGTTACAGATTTGGAAATAACTCCTTGTGTCCTTTGGACACAAATAATTTTCCTTAATGAAACTGTCAGCGCTTACTCTCTCTGTCAAGCTGTTAAGAACCACGAGACCTGTAACATGATAGAATAAGAACTAAAAGTAAGTACTACTGTGGTGTGTATTCACTACTGTGAAGTAGCACTACTCTGCTACCTGCACAAATTCAGGCATTTTAATACACGCTTTAACTCTGTGGCTTTTGCAAAGAGCTAAACATTGGAATGGAAACCTGACAGAGAAGAGGAAATTTGCTCCTGACGTCAGAAAAACGAAGAGAGAGTGTACTGAGCATGTGTGGATAAGCTGGGATCCAGAGGCTGTGTTTGTCTAAGTGAAATAGGTTTGTTTATGCCAAGCAGATACTATTGAGGCGGGCAAACAACCTCCATCTGGCGAAGGCTTTGTAAAGGTGATGGTCTTTGTTTCTGAGGGAGCATAGAAGTGGAATTAGGAAGAACATCTTGCAAGCTCTGGGGCAGTGCACCTTCCTTCCAGGATACATGCCTGTAATTTAGCAACTGGTGAGGAACAAGCTGATTGCACCAAATATACATAGATATAGATGTTAGATATACAAAATACCTCATAATTTTTAAGTATTCCTATGTGCAGCACTGCTGTAATTGTCGTACTGCACTTCTGTTGCACCAAAGTCCCTTTTGACAAAAATGTTAAAAAATGCATGTGGTCAAGACTGCTAAGACTGTCCCAGAATGAAAAGAGCGTTATACAAGCAGACATCTTTCCCTTCTCTCTTTCTTTTTTTTTTTTAATTTTTTTTAGTATGTGTGTGTTGGGAAAGATCTTTCTAGGCAAGTTTTACTTTGAACAGCTGCATCTACTAATGATGGGTTTTTCGAGGGGCAAATTAGCTTGAGTTTTGTGCTCAGATTATTTATGTCAATTCTACAAAGTGAATTTGAGGGAGATACTAAATTTCATGCTTAAAATAGTGACTTAAACATTTAAAATAATGACACAAATTAAAATTTGTGCAGAATTTAGTTTATAGACTTGCTCTGAAATTCAGGATGCTGTTTTTTAGCAGTGTTACAGTTACCAGCAGGAGATCAGAAACAAAGATTTTCAGTTAAAACTTCTTATTCTCAAACATAAGTCAAAGCCTGAAGACAGAAAAAATACTTCTCTTCATGTGAGCTTTCAGAGCAGTGTATTGCACAATCTGAATAGGTTATTTTTTAATGCCTTTGTTCTTGTGTTAGGAATTGCATTCTTCGTAGAATAACTCTGAAGAGTTCTATTTATTAACCTCAGTGAGCAAGTTTTAGGAATAGTTAACTCTGTTCCACAAGGATTACAGTTTTAACTCTGTACCATATGGTTCAATATTCTGTCCTGAAGCCATTTGCAGATGGTTAGCCAGTTAAGATATTGCAAATGAAAAGCTTTGATCGTAGGGATTGATATAAACTATGCAGTTTATGTGGTGGATTCTTTAAAATTAATGGAAAAAGTAGCAAATAATACAGTTAAGGCTTGTTCATCAACGTACCAGCTATAATAGCATGGAAGATCAATTTCTGCTGGTCTTATTTTTGAAAGTAATCCTTTTGATTTCAAAAGTCTCTCTCACATGAAGATTACTTGTTGAAACAGAAGGTTGTTAGATGACTAGATATTTGTTCACTTACTTTAGATTTCTGACATATTACTGTGAGGAAGTGTTGAGCCCTGCACACCTTTAAAAATATTTTGTCAACAGAAATGCCAGAAAGGGTGGGGTGGAAAAAGCCCTTGGGGAAATGTTTGGGCCATTAGTTCTCTTAACTCCTACATACCTGCTGCTATGAGCAATGGAGGCTGGGGAGCCTTGCTATGTCAGGTCCAGCTCAAATATTTACGCTGTGAAAGTCAAGGTGGGATACTAAATTTGTCCCTGTTGCACCTCCTGGAGAGACCGTGCAACTTAATCCACACCTTAAAATCCACAAAGCCAAAGAGAGAATTATGGAAGGAACAGTAAAACGATCACCAAAGTAATGTGAACTTGGACTGTTAAGGGAGAAGAGCACTAAAACAGTAGCAACCTTTTTCTGGCCCTTTCTGATACCTTTCTGCAGCAGGTAAACACAAAAGCGCTGTTGAATCTGAGAAGAATTGTTTCCAGCCATCAGAGAAGTCAGCAGCTAGAAGTATAGGAGAGGGCTAATGAAAATAAGGAGAGCATATTGAAGTCTATTCTTCTTTTTTCTGGTACTGTATTGTGGAGTTCTGTTCATATGTCTCTGACCTGTGTTTCATTCCTCCTTCAGGTGTACGTAACTGAGCCTAGTGGGATGGAGTTCACACCATGTCAAGTTGAAGCACGCGTTGGCCAAATATTGGAGCTGCCTCTGAGGATTAATGGCCTAACAAATGTTGAAACGGGCGAGGTGGTCCCACTGAGCGACTGCTCACACTTTGATCTAGTTGTGGAAGTAGAAAACCGTGGTGTGTTCAAGCCACTTCAAGGTGATTTGACCCCCTCCCTGCTTTGAAAGTAAATTGTTAGTAAGTTACACGTCTCCTTTAAATCACTGTTTCAGTTGCTGTGTACAGCATTCTGAGAGGTGCTTACTTTCAGAGGTGGGGATCAGAGTAGTCTCATTTTGAGGATGGGTTTTACTTTTTTATGTAGAACTTCCCTATGATATTTTTGATGTTTTGAGGGACTCTGAAAGCATTTTCGCAATTATTTTATTAGATAATGTGTAGTCTCCTGTATCTCTTTTTACTGATTTAGTATTTTTTAACATGCTTCTGTAACAAAGCTGATGGGTTTTCTCATAGGAGGGGTCTGCATATATTGTGTTTTGCGGTAGCATTGGAAAACTTACAAAAACGCGAAGACTAAAAACTGCTTTTCCTGAATTGTCCAGTAGTACTTTCATTTCTGTAAGGACACCATTCATTGTTTTCTCAGAAGGAGCTAAGACAATCAGCTGCTTAAATTTTGCCAAAGCTGTGTCATTCTTAAGTTCATTGCTTTAAGAAATTCCTCTTGTCAGGTTTATTTTGAGTATGGAGTATGCATGTTATTTTCAAAGATTGCCATTAATGTTGTTGGGCTAAGTGGAGATTGAGTAACGTGCTTGTTCCTATGTCTGCTGAATTCAGTATGTTATTCAGATGTACCATTAATTTTTTTCCAAGTGTCTCTTGTATGGAAGCTCTTTCCTGTGCTATTGAGGCAGTAAAACCAGTCTGCATTGTACCATCTGTTTGCCTGAGAGGCAGCTATTTTAAATGTCACTATGTAGTATGCTGCTGTGCTGTTTGTTTCAAAAAAAAAAGAAAAAATAGACCCCTCCCAAACCCCCACATGTCCTCGAAGTAAGCAGAGAAATTTCATGAAAATACCTTACCTTCCGCTAGAGAGATGATGTGTTCATTTCATCTGTTGATGTACAGTTCAAGTTGTTCTGTGCAAGAAAGCTTGTCTAAGTAGTATGACTTATTTGTGCTAAATTACAAGCCAGTTTCATTTTTGAATAGAAAGATGAAAATATTCAGTGAGGGATAGAAGTTATACTAGTTTGTACCAGAGTAAAGACTCATGTCCTGCTTAGGACAGTGTGAAAATAAAGAAGATTGTGAGATGTGGATCCTTCGGTAAGTACTGGGTTTGAGATGAAATACAGTAGTGAACATTTTTACCTGTTTGATTGGACAACACAGCTCTACTTAGTTCTGATGGAGAAGCTTCTGTTGAGGAAAGCCATGTTGAACTTGCATTAAAATGCCTGGGCATTTCTCTCCAAATATGTATTTATATATTTTTAATTTATCTGACAGGAAGGCTTAAGCCAACTGCTGATTTTTGTAGTGGAGTCAGAGCGAAAGCTGAAACTCAAGGATACACAACACTTGTTGTTAGTTACACCCATGGTCATGTCCACCTCAGTGCTAGCATCACCATTGCTGCTTATCTACCTTTAAAAGTAAGTCTGTTTTCGCTGTTCCTAAAGCAACCCATGATTTAAAATACCTTTAAATGACAAAAAGCAGGCTGATATTATGTAATGTATGTTTAAGAAAAATGAGGTGGGTGGTTGATTCACAGGAAAAACTTTTACGGACTGTTTTGGGGAATCGTGTTTTAACCCATTCTCTGTAGAGCATATATATATATATACATATGTATATATATATACACAGAGTAGAGTTTGATGCCCCATCCCTGGAAACATCCCTGGTCAGGCTGGACGGGGCTCTGAGCAACCTGCTCTAGTTGAAGATGTCCCTGCTCACTGCAGGGGCTTGGACTAGGTGACCTTTAAAGGTCCCTTCCAACCCAAACCATTCTATGATTTCATGATGATGCAAGCCAACTATAGAGGAGTGAGTAGTGCGATAGCGAACTAACAGATTGTTGCAACTTCTGAAGTGGAAAGTGAATTTGATATCCTTGCCTATTTTTCAGACTTTTGGCAAAAAAGTTACAATTGCTGTAATCTGAAGAAATATGCAGGACAGTAATAGGTGTCAACCCTCATGCGAATGAGGATGTGTATCTTGTTTTGCACAGCACACCTGAATTAACAAGTTACTTTCCAGCAGACTCTAGACGGGTTGAAAATTATGTGAGACTCAAATAGTTTGTTTTTTGACTGTCTGTTTCACCTGTTTAAAATTGGCTTAATAAGGTAATAAGGGGGTGGTCACAATTCTGTGTCCATAATAGCAAATGAAAGTAGACCTAGCTTATGATTTCTGCTTTCACAATATATAAACTGATTTTTGCAAGAAGGCAATGCTGACTTGCTTATATGGCA
>NW_010530766.1:20929-35781 GCF_000687285.1 Phaethon lepturus | reverse complement strand
GCATGCTTTGTCCCTACAAATGGGAGAAACATATTTTCCTGCTGGACAGTTCACTAAAGAAAACAGTGACAAAGAACCTGCGTACAGGATCAATATGTGGAGATACGAAACAGTATGCTTATGTTCCCTTCATCTTCAGAGATCTAGCATTGAATCCGCAAAGCTGAAGTCTAATACATTTGACCATAACTTTTTTCCCCCAGATCTGGAACCAAGTTTGTGTAAATCATACAAATCTGTGACTGTAATAATTTTATTTTTTAAGTGTGCTTTTCTGTCAATGATCTTAAATAGTTGAGTATAATTCTTTGAAGATGCTGAGACATCCTGAGCAGAGTGTGTAAACTTGTTCTATTTTTGGCAGCCCATGTGAGAGAGAGAGGCATAGTCACTTTAATTAGGAATTTTTCATGTGTATGTAAGTGTAGAACAGTGATTTCCACATTCTTTTCCCTCCTTTCTGTAGAGTGAAATGTTTATAAAGCCCAGAAATGGAGGACACAGGCATTTTTCTGTCAGATCTCTATTAAAAATTGTAACTTAAAAAGTGGAAGAAAGCTAAACAATAATCAAAAGGCAGGCAGAGACTAAATCCCATAGTTTCACACTGGGTTTTTACCTTTATATTACAAATATAACCAGGGAGTGAATGGGAGGAGAGAGGAACACTTATGCCAACGCTTCCTATGCCTTCTCTCTCTTCCTATCAAAATACACCTGTGGAAAGAATTGAACTATCCTTTGTTAGCTGCTCTTTCTTTCTTACTAAGCTCCTGAGTAATATGATGTTGTGGAACACAAGCTATAAATGGTTATTGTATATTCAAATGTTAGGTTCACTTCTGTGATGATAAACAGCACAGGCTGTCCTGGTGATGCACATCAGTGTAGAATTTATTGCAGAGATTTGAAATAAAACTTGTTGAGGAGCATAATTACATGCAGAGGACTGTGCTGGAGAGAGCACTGTCAAGTGAAAGGATTTTTAAAGACTAAAACTTCATTTATTTGAAGTATGATCTATTAAAAAAATGTAGTAGAATACTTTCTCTCTGAATGTGCTTGGAAGAGTATATTCAGGGTCTTTCTCTTGCTGTAACTCTTCATGAAAGAGATGTAATTAGAATGTCGTTAAAACTTTTCTTTCAATCTGTGGGCTGCAGTGTATGTAATCCAACTGGACAGAATTCTTGTAGATGATGCTAATTATTTTGGTACAATTCTGTTCTCAAATAACCATGCTTACAAACCACTGTATGGGAAAAATCATAGCCTACTAAAAAAAATAAATAGAGCTCTTCCTTTAAGAAGGAAGTTTCTGTTGCAAAATACAACCAAACTATGTGTAAATAGAATAGTTAATTTATAACTGTCATTCATTACAGACTATTGATCCTCCATCTGTTGCTTTAGTGACTTTGGGTTCCTCTAAAGACATGTTATTTGAAGGAGGACCTAGACCATGGGTACAAGAACCTTCAAAGTTCTTCAGGAATATCACTGCAGAGGATGCAGAAAGTATTGGTGTCTCCTTATTTGGACCTCCTACATCACGAAATAACATCCAGCATTGGGTTAGAGTATCTTGCAAAAGCCTGGGAGAGCAAGTAAGTGCCAGAAGGTATTTGTATTGTCCTCCATTAAACACTGAGCTAAGGCAATTGAGAAGGCTTCAGACAGATTTATGATACCGTATACTTTTACATAATGAGTCCTTTTTATAATAAGCCAGTAAAGAACTTGGATAAGTACATAGTTTATGCATTGTGATGCTGGTACGGGTTTTAGAGTGAGCATTTCATAACAGTACGTTATAAAGTGGTTTATGATGGGTTTATTGCAGTATAAAGCCAAGCCACAGAAACCTTATGTTGTAGAATGTGTTAAACAGATCCTAGTAAGTGCAGCTTCAGTTTGCATATATAGGATCATAGCAGAAGGTTACTGCAGTAAACCAACTCTTCTCTGAGCTGCTCCTCTTAACCTTACCTTCCACTGTGATTCTATTTAGTCAAACAAATGACAACCATATGTATTTACTGCTCTGATATTTGTGCAGTCTTTGCGTTAGTGGCTGTAGTCATTTTCCACCTGGTCTTGTTTTCTCCAAAACACAGAGGTGATTTATCCTGCTTTATTCACACTGGACAGTTTATAAAGTGTTTAGCTTTGATTTAATGTTTTTCTCTTGTAATTCTGCAAGGCCTAAGCATTTTTGTGTGGCTGCCAAATCGTTTAGCTTGTTTCCTCAGTGGATGCTGTGCAAAGTGTAGCTATTTCTGTAAGTGAAAATTCAGAAAGGAACAAACATTTTTTTGTTGTCTATGACTGTGCATACATTGGCTGTCTGTCCTCAGTGTTGTCCAGAGCAGATTGCATCTGCATGGGTGGATAAGGCAGGTAACCTGAGCTACCTCAGCCTGCTGGGATAGCCTTCTCTGTGTTTACATTGACTTTGTTTTGTTGAGGGCTAAAAAAGGAATGCAAAATAAAACATTAGATGTTTTTAAACACACCAAAGTGGCTACAAATATTGTTCTGTTCTCACTCTGCAAGAAAAATATCTGCCTGTTACATTTTAAGTTACAAAAGATTTGTTGCTTGACTCAAGTTTAATAGTAGTAAGTGTGAATACCTAGGAAAAGTTCCCAGGAATAGTACTTTGATAACGATATAGAACTGTTCT
Organism: Phaethon lepturus; assembly: GCF_000687285.1. NCBI lineage: Eukaryota > Metazoa > Chordata > Aves > Phaethontiformes > Phaethontidae > Phaethon > Phaethon lepturus. Next base: position 33,095 of record NW_010530766.1, on the reverse strand, counting down.
TGAAATATGCACCTCCTTTTATGTCTCGCTGTGTCTTAATGGTGCTGTAAATCCCCAAGGTTCATATTTTTGCTTGTTCATTCTGACATCAGAACGTAACTGAGATGTGTGAAATAGCAAATGCTTGAACTCCATAGTCCCCTTCTCTCTCCTCACCTGCCTGTTTTCATAATTGTACAGGTTATTGCCTTAACAGTTGGAAACAACCCCACAGTCACCAACCCTTTTCCAGCGGTTGAGCCTGCTGTTGTCAAGTTCATCTGTGCTGTCCCTTCACGACTCACTTTGACTCCTGTTTATGGAAGTCCTCAGCTTGATATCTCCTGCCCTTTGCTGCAACAAAACAAGCAAGTGGTAAGCCTGAGGAGTGACTGGAAAAGCCTGTGTTCTTATAACTTAAAAATGAGTGTTTGGACCTCCACATAGAAAGTAAAGCATCTGCCTTGCTGCAAGAGTAGCAGTAACTGTAGTGTTGTGGGCCACACTGGTGTCATCGTCTACTTCTGCAGAGAGCAGTCTGAACCTGAGTTTCCTTCGCCTGTTTTCCAACAGGTTTATAAAGGGACCTACCAGAAAATAGGAGTCTATGTAAAAGCATTTGGATTGTGGTTTCTCACAAAAGTGTCACTGTGAGGAAGCATTGCTGACTTGTCTTGAGATAAGCTTCTTTTTTATTTAAAACAAAAGCCAAAAAAACACACACACACAAAAAAAAAAGGGGGTGGGGGAATGTTTCCATTAGTACTTTTTCCCTATGCCACTTCACTCTAATCTAGCTATTCCATTGAGTATATAGAGACATATTTTACCATACAGGCATTATTACATGAGTGTACATTTGTGTGTCTTATTAGTAAAGGCACAAACGCTGCTGATGTGAAGATACCAATGTAAGTATATACAGTGAGTGTTGTTCAGTGACATCAGATGTATTCAGCTTTGCAAATCTGATTCACAATAAATTGGACAACGTATACATGTAGATTATCAAGCATAAAGAACTCTTTCTTCTATATCCTAACGAGTGCTGGTCACATGTTGTCTGCTGAGTAAACTGTGTGTTTTGTCATGTTGATGTTACCAGGCAAATATATAAAAGTCATCCTACTTTCATAAAACTGCAATGTGTATTGAGTTGATGAATCATTTTAAGGAACTCCTATTTAATAACAAGATAAGAAAGAGATTTTTTGTGTTATAAGTCACTTCCGGCTTTTCTAGCGCAGTTATGTATCAGTTAGACTACATCAGTACAGTGCTTTTGCTAATGCGTTTCACAAGATCAACACTAGAATTTTAGAGTAACGCCTTCTGACAAATAGCAGTATTTTTCATTTCTCTGTTTGAATTCCAAAGATGACATAGTTGAGCTGTGTGGTTTGATTTTTGTTTTAAGGTAATTCACTGGCTAAAAAAACCCCTACCCTCTTGCTCCCTCCCCAATAAAACCCTTACAGTTGAAGTACAACTTAATGACTTTGCATTAATGGCTCATTTTAATGAGCGTTACTCATGTAATGCATGTTATAATAAATTTCATGGAACTCAGCATACATTTTTTTTCTTTTAATGATTCAAATATCCTCTTGCATCTCTTCAGTTCAAAGTACTCATTCTTTTTCAGGTTCCTGTTTCAAATTATCGCAATCCAATATTGAATTTGGCTGCGTATGACCAACAAGGCAGTAAATTTGATAACTTCAGTTCTCTTAGTGTTACGTGGGAATCAACAAAAATGTCCTTAGCTAATATTGAGCCTGATATGCCAGTGGAGCTGACTCTGAAAGAAGATGGAAGTGGTCAAAAGAAAATGCATGGTATGAATTAGTTTAAATGAGCATTTCATTATTTGAAGAAGGTCAGGTTTAAATCTATTTGGTAATGTCTGAGCTTGATTAAAGAAAGTACTGTAATCTGCCATCATATTTCAGCTTCTCCTCAACATGCATTTTAAGTTTGTGCTATTAAAAAGAAAAAAAGAACCAAACCTGATGCCTAGAACCTGCCTTGAGAGGCAAAATCCTTGTCTGTTTAGAATGATAATGGAAGAGATTAGCACTGTATATTTAATCTTTTTCTTCCCAGTAATCAGATTTATTTGACCTTTTGTTTGATTCTAGGCTTACAAACTGTTCTAGTTCATCATGAGTCTGGAACAACTGCCATCTCTGCAACTGCAGCAGGATACCAGCAATCCCATCTGAGGGCAGCTAATGTAAAAATACCGGTACTCAGAACTCTGTTGGATTTTTTTGTTGCTATTTTCCTATGAAGTTTAATGTATAGTGTTCACATATATTTATGTCCTTGATGCATAGTAATTTAAAAATAAGGCCAATCCAAGCCTGATTCTGAAGACAGATTCATTCCACAATGTTTTTATAATGTTCATGGCTCTTCCTGCTTTCCTCTGCACTACATGCTACTATACATTACATCCAATTCCTTTTTGTTAACCACATGGGCAAGGGGATTACAAAGAATTGGTTCAGTTGTTTTTGTTTCAATTTAGGTTTTTTAATGAATTGGTGAATCTCTGCTGCTTGTCCTTCATTAAAGCAATCATGTGCTTAGTACAGCTGTCACTGGGGAAAGCAAATGTATTATTTCCACTGCAAAAATTGGTAGAAAGTTTCTGCATGAGCAGAGCAAAAGCTGGCTGATCTCCTCATATAGACCATATGTGAAATCTGGGCTCTGACTAATTCCCTTCTTCCTCTTCCCCTTCCCTCTCACATTGTCTGTCACTTCTGTAAGATCTACTCATTTGTGCAGTGCCAGCTATAAGCCTGGGCTCTAATTTTTCAAGTCATTAGCCACTCCCTAAAATACTTTAGTTTGTAGATACTCAACATAGGGAAGAACAACAGCAAAAAGTGGTGATGATGAACAAAGACGACAGATTTAAAGAGATTGCAATTTTCTGTTTGTGTCACTTTTTTTTTAACTGAATGTAAAGGCAGGTTTCAGTTTATGGAACAACCTGACATGCACAGTAAATAACTCTTAAACTATCCTGATTCACTAAATTGAAACTCTGTTTAATTTTGTTAAGCAAGATTTAGGTGGGTTTTGACTATGTGCGGTTCTGACTCGTACTATGAAAATAAGAGTTGAGACCAAAGAGTAAAATATGGAGCTAGAGGTTACAGTATTTTAATTCAAAGCAGGTAACAGATGGTCACTAATAATGTGAAATATCCTGTGGCCCAGATTTCTGTCAGTACGTCCAAGGTTTGGCATCTGGATGGTAAAATGCTTTGGAAGGTTATCTGTATTGCCAGCTGGTTCTTGTCTTTTCAGTGAGGTTTCGAGTCTGTCTTGCTGGAAAGCATGGTGTAGATGCATTTCTACTGAAGAATTTCACTATAACTTAGGCAAAATTACTCAATTAGAGACACAGTTACTTTGCCACCTAAGACATTTGGGTCTGTATCTTTTTTTTCTCTTAAGAAAATTGAGTTGTAACAAGAACACTTGGTGTTCTGCAATCATTTTGTAATTCACTGTGCTCTGCTTTATTAAACCAATATTCAATATTCTTTCTTACATTTAGAGATAATTAGAAAAGTGAATTCTCCAAACTTTGCCTCAAGTTCAGAGGTGTTTATTGTATTTCAGTGTGGGATTACATGCATGTAAAATGGCACTGGAGTTATAGTCTCCGTGTTTAGGTTTGGGAGGAATCTTTTTGATAGTTGAAGAGTAGTTGTAGATACCACTTCTGCTACAGTTACATAGGCTCATGTGTTGTTTCTTTAAATTAGGTAATTCGTCAGCTTTTTTTCAAATACATTAGAAATGGAAAGCTATATTCTGCTTTCTAACCTGTCCATACTTCTTTCTTACAGACCGAAGCAGAAATAAAAAACTAATAGATGGTGTATTAAGAAATTTTGATCGGTGTTCCATGTTTAAGTGGAGCATCTTGTTATGTCATTAGGGAAAGATGACATCCTTTCTACATCAAGGAAATAATTCTGCTAATTAGGTGAAATGGGTACATAATACTAACTTCCTCTAAAAAACATTTCCCCTTTCTAAGCTAATGTTATTATGAGTGAATGATTAAACCTGCATCTGGTCCAGTGTTTATGTACTTACATTTAAGGAAGAATTTCTTTTGGTGACCTGCTAGGAAGAAGCCTAAAAAGATGAGCTTGAAGTAGAAGAAAACATTCTGTCTCTATGCTTTATCTTTTGTATGACCTTACAACGTGTCTCTGAGTTAATAACCTATCTGTGTATGTCAGACTTGGTTAACTGATCCCACCACATCTTTAACGCGTAGGCCTTGGTTCTTTGTCTTGGTCAGAGATGCAAAATGCAACAGCATGTCCTGTATCTGACCTTACCCGTAGAAGAGAGCTAGCGGCTGAGCCAATTACTAGATCTTGTGGACATTCTATTAACCTAAACTTCTCCATCTCTGACTCTTTTTTATTTCTCTGCTTTAAGCATCCTTTTCTGCATATACAAGAGACTTGCACTCTTTTCTGACTCTTAGTGTTTGCTATAACAGCTAGAATTGTTTCTTTCAGTATGAACCTCTTCTACCAGTGTCTGCCACTATTGAACTGATCCTAGTGGAGGATGTAAAAGTGAATCCTACTTATATCTCCATTTACAATCACCCTGACATACAGGTAAGGAATTATTCTGGTACTTTCTAACTGCAGGGAGGAGAACATCAAAACTTATATAATATGTGTAAGGATACTAGTTTTAGCAATGTACTGGAAAGATGCAAGCTGATTTTGGATGCTTTTCTGGTTTTGCAGGCAGAACTTTTCATCAAAGAAGGTTCTGGATATTTTTTCATTAATACCAGTGTTGCAAATGTTGTAAGAGTGGCTCAAGAGGAAACTCAGGGTGTTGCTTTGGTGAGTGAAGTTGTTATTTTACGTCTTTTTGGTGACCTGATTATCATTCTGCAGTTTAGTCACTACTGGTCATTTTTGAGTACACATGGATGGAGAGGCAATAACTGAATCCTGTGTTTGCGTGTCACAGTCAGCTTCAGGCAGGGGATCTTTGCACTAGCAGTTTCATGTGTAGTTTCAGGTATAGGAAACTGTTTCACTACAGTTGTGATGCATACATATGCTCTGTACAAGATAAAGGCAAGTATCAAGTTGTTCTTTACCCATTACAATTTTGCAGTAAAGTGTTCCTGATTTCATAAACACAAAATGAAAAATAACATGACAGAATTATTCAGAAGTGTTATACAAAAGATTAATTGGTTTCTAGAGTAATGTTGGAATATTTGTGTAGACCAGTACTTCTGAAACCTTCAAATTCTTCTTCCAGTGCTATTTCAGGATATTTTGCTACCACAGTATTTCATCCTGATTTTGTGAATAAATATCTACTAGAGATTTTATTTCTGATCTACATACTCAGTTTTTAATGCACTTTTCCACTACAAGATGTGACTAAACTATAGTTATGCTTGACTTCATTTAGGCCCAGGATACGAGATGCATTCTACAGCGAACAACAATAAAACTATATATTTGCATTGTAGCTTTCATTAGACAAGAATTGGAAGTGACACAAATTGTTTTAAAGAGTAGTCTTTACAAATTTATAATTTACAGATTTATCTTGTAGATGATAAAGTTGTGAAATAATGATGATAAAGGTGGATTTTTGTTTTCATTGTTGAGAATATGGAAAGTATTGTTGAAACATTTTGATTGTCTCTAAATGTCAAAAGTTTAAGATGGGAATATTTTTCCAACCAAGTCAGCTAGGCACAGAGGTGGGCGAAAAAATGCAAGAGATGAGCTTATTTCTGTACATTTTACGCTGTTTCAACTCTTAATAGTTTTTTAGTCAGATCTCCCTCATGGGTTTAGCATTGCTTTAACTGATGTACACAAGATAATTTCAGAATAGAGCAGTGAACTTAAGTGGTGGAACACTGCCAGCAAGATAGGCTTTGTGAAATACAGAGAGAGGTTTAACTACCTGTCAGATTAAAGGAGAGAAAACTCCACTTTTTAACACATTTAAAAAGCCTTTTTGGAAAAAAAAAAAAAAAAAAAAACACACAAAAAAAACCCCACCAAAAAACCCCAAACAGCGAACACCCCCACATTTTAAAAGTTTGTTAGTCCTGTGTGCTATGTTTCAGTTATATCTCAGTGTCACCTATGGATTTTTCTTTCTATGGAAGCCAGCAGAATGGTCTGTGTAGAAAATCAGCAAGTTCTAGTCTGATGTGCCAGGGTGATGCCGTGACAGGTATCAATGAAGCCAAGTTAATGCAGGATGGTTTGATAGTAAACCATTCTGAGAAATTACATTTGAGTTATCTAGAGCAGTAATTCTCAGACTTTTTACTGGAACTGCCAAGGATAAATTCTATACCGCTTACTCTCTTTTTGACACAGCAGCTTTTCTGGACATGGGTGGCAGCATGGGGGAACAATGAATAGTGGTAGAAGGTGAAATACCCTGTATACTAGGGAGCCACTGGACGCCTAACAGGAGATAAGAACAGAAGAGGTGGCTTGGACAGGAGCAGTTTTCATACCCGCTGTTCCTTTCAGCGCACTGCTCTGGTAGCTCTTTTTCTCCCAGCCCAAACTGAGCTCCATGACATCTTCCTCCTGGTGATGGTGCTGGCTGCCTCCTCCTGGCCACATCCCCTGCTATTCTTTCCACGGCTGTTTTAATATATGCCCCCAGCACCTTTATTAGCCACCCACTTTGGGAACTGCTGCTCTTCTGACAGCTGACAGTGTTAAAACTTTTTATTCCTTTCTATTTTGAGGCAAAAGTAAGAGCGGTGCCCTCAAAGAACAAAATGTCAGCTCTTCCCACTGCTCGCTGCTGACTCCTGTAGCGCTGCCAAGTAATGCTATGAACTGTATTAAATTCCTTTGAACTGGGGGGCCCGGCTGTCCACCACCCCTTGTTTCAGAGTTCACCTTCGTAAGCCAGACGAGTGCATAGAATAGGACACCAAATATCTGCGCTGTCTCTGGCCAAAGTGAAGGTACCCGTGAAGGCAAAGAGAATAATTGGGGCCATCCCTGAGGTGTGTGGCAAGGTCAGGCAGACTGTAAGAGAACTGCAGAGATGATGTGAGCAAGGTTTGGATGCGTGGCCTTGAGAAGGTGTGTGGAGACAACTTCGGGACTGGTGCCTAGTTCTGAGGGCTTGTATTTGTGAGCAGAAGTCTCTTTCTTAGTTGTTTGATTCTCTCTGTATTCTGAGAAGTGCAACGTGTATGTTCTTTGTATTTAAAAAATCAATAAAATAATCATAATAGTTGTATCAAAGAAACACCTGATTTGTCAATCTTCCTCTTACTTGGGAAGATCTGCCACCAGATTTTGGCTATTCATTTGGATTAAAAGCAGTAACAGTAAAGTGTGAACCTTGTAGGAAGCAATACCGATGCTTTATAAGCACAGTCTCGTTCCTTGATTTCTAATTTTTTTTCCCCCCTTACCATTTTGGTTTTCACTCCACTAAGAAAAGTTTCATCACTCTGAATGATTTGTTGTGGGGTTTTTTGTCCTTCTGATGGCAGAAGGAGAATAACAGGATGCCAGACTGCTTCTAGATTAAGATATGTAATTCAATTGCTGCCCGGAGGCCGTTTGCACTAGCTCAATAGTATGCTTTTTGCATACATTTTACAGCTTTACTTTTACTTTGGTGGAAGTGTTATCTGTGTCGAAGGCTTGGAGATTTCTGCATCCAACTGTCTGCGCTGAAAAGTGATATAAATTTTATCCTATGAATGATAGACAAATGAAAATAAGTGCTATAATACAATTTTCTTTCGGCATTGCAGGTACATCCTCTGCTTCCAGGATCAGTGACTGTAATGATTCATGACTTGTGTTTGGCTTTCCCTGCCCCAGCTAAAGCTGAAATTTATGTATCTGATATACAGGAACTGTATGTCCGAGTTGTTGACAAGGTTAGTGGCTTTGAAACCAGCATTATTAGCTGATCAAGATTGCCCTGATTCCTTGTGCTGATCATGAACATAAAAGATGAGACTTGTACAAGATGATACGATGTAGTGGTCAGGGCCCTCTGCTGCAGCTTCTCCTTAGAGAAATAGTTTGATCTCTGTCCCAAATTTATCCTTTTAGGCTCTAAATCTTTCAGAGTGTCAAGTGTCTCTTACTTCATGTTCTGTGTGGCAACAATCTCAACTTCTGTGTTTACCTAGCGATGTTAATTCATAATTTGTGTGAACACACTAATTTACATTTCCTATTGTTTAAAGTGCATGAGAGCAATTCTTTTAGGAGTAGGTTTTGCCCCAAGGTCATTTTCCATATGTCATGTTTTAAAAATGAACAAAAAAAAGCCCAACTGATTTTACTTGCCAGCTTGGGTGCGTCTTACACAAAATAAGTGTTGATATTTCTGGATGTTTTAATTATGCCCTTGCCAGCTGAAAGACCTGAATTCATTTATTTAATGTGATGCTAACCATAGCTGGCAGGGATTATTCTTCAAAATCAGTGCTAATCTAACCTTGGGGCTTTATCTGTAATACCCTACTAAAATTGTAATACAAAGTAAAATTAAAATGTTTATGCTAATAAATGAGAATAGTTTAAATGAAAGCTGATGGAATGTGACTATGTTTCAGGTGGAGATTGGAAAAACAGTTAAAGCTCATGTCAGAGTTCTGGATGACTCTAAGAAACCTTTTCTGGCAAAATACTTTGCTGTCATGGATCTAAAACTAAGGGCAGCATCTCAGATTGTTTCACTTGTGTAAGTTAATGGATTTTTTTTTAATTAATCTTCAAATACGTTTATAGGCAGAACAAGCAAAAAATGAGTAAAGGTATTGGCTTGGAGGCATAGTAGTATACAATGACTGAGTTTTTATTTATTTTATTTTTGTAAAGTTTTAATTACCTGTTAAATGGTAAAAAAAAAATGGTTAATTGTCAGGAAAATTACCTAAGCTAACAGTCTAAATCTTGCTGACTGATGAATGAAATTGTATTAGTAGGCTATAATATTTCATGGAGCCTTATGCATCTTGGAAGCTGTCACTTGGCAAATAATGTCAAGTGAAGAACTCTGTGAAGACATATCTGATGTTATCAAACTCATTCTGTCTGTTACTTAACCTTTTAGAAACAGGGAGGCTAATCATCCTATTGCCTCAAAAGCTCCTTATTTTCCAAGCTCTAAACACAATGATTAAAACTACAGGAAAAAAAAGTTATTTTTGGACTGTTGATTTTTACTGTTGAGGTAATCAGTAAATATCATTCTGCTTTGTATGGGGAAGTTTGTGTGCCTGTTTGCATACGTCATGCAGTACTGCTTGGCTGTATCTATCCGACTCCGTTAAATAGTGTCAAGGTATGTGCTGAAGGCTTGTGCAGCTATTGTCCATACTGGTCAAGTTGTTAGTGGCCTCCTACTAGTTAGTTTTGGTCTGTACCAACTAAGACTCTTGTTTCATTTTCATTTCATTTCAAGATCAAACAGAAAGGCTACAAAGAGCCATTTCATGATGTTACATGTAGAAATGTGATGGTTACCTTAATTTTGCCTAAGACATAGTCACTTAGCCATCCTTATGGTAAAGCTGCTATGCACTAAATAAACCTTTTGCGTTTGTTATTAATGTAATTTATTCAATGAACTTCTCTATTTTAATGTGTTCCTTTGCTACAGCCCACTCAGTGAAGCTCTTGATGACCATACTGCTGCTTTTCTAGTGCATGGGATGGCCATCGGTCAGACTAGTCTTATGGCAACTGTTGCTGACAAAAGAGGACAAAGAATCAACTCTGCTCCACAACAGATTGAAGTAAATCACTTCAGATAAAGTATATGCATAAACAAAATCTATGTTATGCTAGCACACAAACAATGTATTGTAGTTATAGTACAGTGATTAATTTGCCAGAAAAAGTAAGCAGATTGTTCTGTCCAGAAGTTATCCAAATTCTAGTTTGTTTCAGATTCCAGGTTTTTTTAACCGCCAAGTGATGAGTTAAGTTTCTGCATGCTCAATTTACTGTAATTAAGAAAGCGTAGACCCAGTTTTACACTTGTACGTACCGTTTTGTGAAATAATTTATCTGATTGAAATAGCGTGAACACAGGTATTTATCTTTCTATTTTTAGGTTTTTCCCCCGTTTAGACTACTGCCAAGGAAAGTGACTCTAATTATTGGGGCCATGATTCAGGTAAGGCATCTTCTTACATGGTTTCTTTCTTTTGTAATTTCTATTTTTAAATAAATGTATATAACTTACTTTTCAGGAGTAGATATTCAACTCAGCAGTTTAGCTGCGTTCACACTGAATAGTCCTCCTAACAAGAATAGTTTCGCTCTTGAGCCACCTTCCATTTTACTGTATTGCTAGACCAAAGGTTTTGTATTTATTTGTGTCGAGGGAATATTAGCTTTTCAGTGATAAATACCAGCACAGCATTAATAAATCTGTCACTTCCATGAAATTAAGCATAGTGGGCTAGTTCTACAAACTGAAACACAGAGCAGAGCTATAGAAGAGAAAGTGAGGTAAACTTTTCTGAAACTTTCTGGGCTGGATATATCATCAGCCTATTACATTCTACGAAGCCCATAGTCCACTTTTGTGCTTAGTTCACGTATTTCTCAGTCTGACATCACGCAAGGATCAGTGTGCAGGAGAAGTAAGGCCAGAGGTGCTCTGGGAAGGTTCAGACAGACTTTTCTTACTGAAGAAATTGTGGTACTGAGGAGGGAAGGGGTGTACCCTGTAACATTAACCAGAACAAATACCTGATGGGTTAATTTTAGTTGTTCTGTGTGCTATTAATTACAGATCACTTCAGAAGGAGGCCCTCAACCTCAATCCAACATAATTTTCTCCATCAGCAATGAGAAGATTGCATCAGTGAACAGCACTGGACTTGTCAGAGGAGTGGCAATTGGGAATGGAACGGTAACAGGAGTGGTGCAAGCTGTTGATGCAGAGACAGGGAAGATTGTCGTGGTGTCTCAGGTAATGCTTTAGGATACTGTTTGGGGCTGAAAGAGGCTGTCTTTGACTCATGGGTTTGGCTCAAAAGGGACAAATAGTCTTTTTGCATTAATAATGTTATTTGTGCGCTTTCCTGGTTTCCTTAAGGAGATGAAAAATCAGTGTTTCTTACTCCCTGGCATGTGAAATTATGGATGTGCTGACACAGGTGATGATTTAGCTATCTGCTGAAAGTTTGCTGTACCTTAAAACAAAGTTCTACTGATAACCCCAGGGAGATTTTATGAACGGTCTGTTTGATAACCTTTAGAATTTATTAGTAAATTTAGAAAAGCCCATCTAAAGAGGCCTTTCTAAAACAGCAGAAGGTTGTCATTGCCTGCATCACCTTATAGTTTAGCAGTGTCTTATGTCAGTAGAAATCAGAAGGGAACTGTTGCCTGAGAAACAAATTATCATCATTCTCTGCTGTGGTCTGAATCCATCTATGAAGTTCAAGCAATGAATCCCTGATAGTCCATCAGAATCTCTGCCTGTGTAATTTCCTACTAGCTGAGCATAAGGGAGCTGCTGATCAGGCTTACAAGAGAGCACAAGTCCCTGGGACTTGCATGAGACTAAGAACAATAGAACTTGGGCCAAATCTTGTGGCACTTCATTTGAGGTCAAGGCAGGACAGCTGCTGCACACCACAAAGCTCTGCTGTTTGAAAGATGTCACCGCAGGCCAAGAGGAGACAAAGGAATTTTAAAAAAAAATAAAATTCAGATATCTCTGTGCTTTGTAATGGGGGGCATTCAGCAGTCTGCCCTGATGCTCTGGCAGGAAGCAGAATGAACTTGAAAGCTAAATCTACTGCCCAGTGAGGTCCAGGCCTGACCTTTCCTCCCCACTATACAGTAGGAATAAAATCTTATCAGGAATGTCAGAATATGTGAAGAGCAGGCATCAGACTATCACATATATCATCTTGTGTTCTTGATTTTCTCAGTTGCTGCTTACCATTTCCTTTTAATTCTCTCAATGTCTTCCTTTACCTTCTGGGATTATTTATACCTCTTCTCCTAGGGACCCCTATGATCTTGTCCTGTGCTGTTTGTCACCTCTCAGCTCCATCATTCATGTCATCAGTAAATTTGAGCAGAGCTGTCTTGGGTTTTTTTTTAATTTAGTAGTTTTTTAC
>NW_010530766.1:7400-20898 GCF_000687285.1 Phaethon lepturus | reverse complement strand
GCTGAATTATGTTCATTTGTATTTTCTGTGATAAGTCACATGCAAATCACATGGCAATAGTGATTAAATAACGGCAAAATAGCGACTAGATCCTGAAAGTGAAATCTAGTTCAGATTTGACAAGTGCTTACAATGTTTTCACTTCCTCCTTTTTAGGACAAAGTGGAAGTTGAAGTAGTACAGCTGACAGCTGTTAGAATCCGTGCACCCATTACACGAATGAAAACCGGTACACAGGTTAGTTGATTCGTGATTAGCTTTTATTGCCTTAAAATTTTGGCCTGCAAGCTATGACCATTCTGATTAGGTCATCTGATAATGCCACTCCAGCTCTCGGAGTGGTCGCGTGCTCTGAGGGGTACCACTGCTGCTGCAGGAACGAATGTGCTGTCAGTGGAGAAGCTCCGGAGCTGAACATGCTAAAACAGAAATCAGGACAAATTTACCTTGTGCACCAACCTGATTTTTAGCAATTCGGTCCCTGCTGAGGAAGCATCATTTAATTTGGAGAAGGGTTCTCTCACCTTCACTCTATTTGCAGTGGAGACTTTCTTCCTTTGTATGTTAAAAATCTACAGTATGTCTGCTGTATCCAGAACAATAGATATTGTTCAAATTATCTTTTAACAAGTCTATTTTTTTAGGAGTCTGTATTTCCTCCATTAGTTACTCATGCCAAAATGACTAGTGATTCTAGCTCATTCTTCCCAAATGAATGAATTTGAAGATTAAAACTAAAAAGTTGAAAATCCCTGGTTTGTGTTCATATGTTGTGTTGCCTTAATTGGAGAGTTGGAAGGGGAAGGTTGATGTCCAGAGCAGAGTTAGTCGGGGAGATCATCTAGACAAAGATGATGAAGATGAAGTGATTTGATGCTACAAATGGGACAAATTAATTACTAAATTCATCTTTTCTGGTAGAAAACTGATACTTGTTTTTTGTAGAATGTGTAGCAAATGAGAATAAATCAAAATTTACTTTTTACAAGTTGATGGTTATTTGGGTCTTCTGTGTGATACATCCTTGCAATATATGCAGTAGCCAAACCATTTTCTTCATAAGAAATATCATCTCTTGATCAATGAATTTTAATCAGGTTTGCTCTGTGTAGGTTTGGTTAGCATCCTAGAATTACCTAAAAAAGTTGGTTTCTGTCTTTGTAGATGCCAGTTTATGTAATGGGCATCACCAGTAGTCAGACTCCTTTTTCCTTTGGCAATGCAGTACCAGGGTTAACGTTCCACTGGTCTGTCACAAAGAGGGATACTCTGGATATCAAGACAAGACACAGTGAGGTAAATTGTGTGTGTGTGTACTTGCATGTGTGTGTATCTTGGGAAAAGGAAACTGCCACATAATGGGAATTGAGAAAATATTGTTTCCACTCACTTAAAATCAAAGAGCCATTGTCAGTGCTGGGTGTGGTCTTTCCTGTGTATCAGTGTCAACTCTTTCCATGAGTAAAATTGTAATCACTTTCTCCTGTCCAAGGCCTCTTTTCAGCTTCCTGCAAAATATAACTTTGCAATGGATGTTTATGGCAGAGTAAAGGGAAGAACGGGCCTCAAAGTTGTTGTCAAGGTCCTTGATCCTGCAGCCAAACAGTTTTACAACATGGCAAGAGAACTGTCTGATGAAATCCAAATTCAGGTATGATGATGTTCCCCACCAGTTAATTCAGCTCTGAAATAGATGTTCTAACATCGAAGTCTGTATATGAAGTCAGGAATTTGAAATGCAAAGGAGTAGTTCCAGCTTGGGTTTATCTTTGAACTTTTTCTCTTATTTGTATAATGTTCTGCTGTTTGGAAACCTCAAAGTTCCCCAAGTGTTGTTAAGGTTTACACTGAACAGTTACACACTGGTGTGATGTCTGAATGAAATTCAGGAGTTCGTTTTTTTTGCAGACCACCTGCAATTGAAGTGACTTATGTCTTGTGGATAAGCAGTGTTAGAGCTGTAAAAGAGCTGTGCTGCTCTAGTTTCCCTCCGCACAATAATACTTTTGGCTTATAGTGCTTATCATACATGTCTCTGCAAGCATGTCAGTTTGGATCAGGAGTTAGCTTCTGAAATTAATCTCCTGGTTGTTCCCACTTACCATGCTTTGGGGAGCAGTTTCAAAGTACACAAACTTGATTCCTTTAAATGGAACAAAGCGAGGAAATGTGCTTGAGAAGTGCACCTTAAGTGGGCGTTCCATTCTTGGGCTCAGACTGGGGGTAGTCTAAAGGAACTTGGGTGAGTGTGGGGTCTCCGCAACACCATATCACTTGACAAATCTGCTTCTTTTTCATACTGCTTCATAGTATAGCTCTTCAGAATAATTTGTAGAAGATACTGCTTATCCCATTCTCAAATATTCATGTTTATTTTTCCCATATATATTAAACAAGGTAAAAACAGGGGGTGTTATTTATTTGTGTGGGGTTTTTTGTTTTGAAGGTGAAATAAAGGGAAATCAATTACTTGCTGCACACAGCAGTAGGCTAAAATGCCTTTTATTTTCCAGGTGTTTGAAAAACTTCATCTAGTTGCTCCAGAAGTAGAAGCGGAGCAGATCTTAATGTCACCAAATTCCTTTATTAAACTTCAGACAAACAGGTCAGTGATCAGTTTTCACACTGTGATTTGTGTCAACCGTTTATTAAACCCATAAAGCAATTCTGTTTGAAGTAAGCTGTTTCAATCTTTTAAAAAGAATATCAGAGTACATCCATATAATACACAACTTACCTGGTGATTAATAGTATCTTATCTGTACTGTTGGGCTCTTGTATTAGTTAGATTGTAGCTAGAAAATTCATTCAATATTTGGAACTTTTAGATCCTTATTTTAAAAGATGCTGAGACAGTTAAAGCAGTAGGCTGCTTCCACTAGAGTTTTTTATGGATGATCATGGCTATATGGAATATACATTTCTGTATTTCTTACACAGAGGCTATGACTAGATTTTGTGATTAAAATGTCCTTTCCAGATGAGAAGTCCTTTTTACATAATCTGTTTTCAAAGACTGACATTTCAGACTCATTTCAGATTTGAAATTTGGTTTTCCTAGCATAAGAATGTGCAGATACATACAGTAGGACCTACGCTGAGGGTGAGGCTTTAAATGCATTTACTTTTTAAAGGGAGGGAACCATTAGTTTCACTGGAGCTCCAATGCCTATGGTCATTCAGCATCTGCTTTTGAAACAGCTATATAGGAACCCTGCTATTTGTAGTCATTTACTAATATTGTTTTGCTATCTCTTCTGAACAGTTTTTCTGATTAATTAAGCATTAAGTTGCTAGATATCAGTTTGCACATTTCTCTGTCCCATTATCTTCACTATCCAGTGTTGGAGCCTCTGCATCTGAACACTACCACCAAAACCAATTACACTATTGCCAAGAAAAGAGCAACTAAAATTCAGCTTTAATGCTTTTTTCCTAGGATAGAGTATTTCTATTGCAATGGAGGAGCTTGGGAGGAAAAAAAAAAACAATTACAGATCTTTTAGAAGATGTGATAAGTGATACTTAAAAGTAGCTAATGTCACAGAATACCCACTAATTATAGTTTATGTACTTGCTCGCTTTATTAATATGCAAATGCCATGGTGAGAGTTACTCCAAAAATTAACCTTGCCTACAAAACCATTTCCAGGAAACTGATGAGATCCACTTAATCACGTCCCTGACTTTATCTCTAATACCAGCATTGGCGCTGGCAGACCAATCTCCCTCTAAATATTGTTTACAGAAAATGATGGCAGAAGCTGCCTGTTGTAGCCTTAGCCATTATTATTTGGAATCATGTTTACATTGGTGAATGATGACACTGCAGGGCAGTGGATGGAAACTAGATTTCAGTATATGCCTAAACCCAGATAAGACTTCTTCCAAGTGAGCTTAAATCAGAACTTAAACTTTTCTTTTGCAGACTAGAACATGGGCTTTTCAACTTTTATTGCAGACACGTGGAAAAAGCACATACCAAACAGCAATCTTTTAGATTTGCATAATATATTGGTGCAAATATGGTTTTACTCATTTAAGGGAGTCCTTTCTTTTTTTGTTTTTCTGGTTTGTTTGTTTGTTTGTTTTCTTAAGGGATCGAATGGCTTCGATGAGTTACCGTGTCCTGGATGGACCAGATAAAGTTCCTGTTGTAAAAATTGATGAGAGAGGTTTCCTTAACTCTGGGTCTTTGATAGGATCATCAACAATTGAAGTGATTTCACAAGAATCATTTGGGATCAACCAAACAATTGTAGCTGCTGTTAAGGTAGTATCATCTCATTTTCTACTGCATCATCATTTTCTACTGCAACAGGGAGTTAACTGCACATTTTGAACTTCACTTCTGAAAAATGTGAAGTGTAGGAATTAATAGTCAGTTCTGAGGTTTGGAAAAAAGTTTAGTCGGCTAAACTAGATGGATAAACGTTAAATCCCAGCAAATTCTTAAATTTGGTACATTTTACAAAAAAATCTCTGTGTGCCTATGCCTTAAAAAATTTAAAAAAAAAAGTTTGTCCTAGAAATCTCTTAGAAGGCTGATAATTACAGAAGTTCAAATAAAAAAAGATGTTAATGTAAACATGCATTTTGCAGTGTGTGAAAAAGGTGAGTATCATCTAGAGTAATGAATATAAATGCAGGGTCTGTTGTGAGGTACCTAAGTGAAAGCAAGATTTTAGATATTAGAGATGTAACTGTACAGTGCCCCGAAATTTTACTTTCTCTGCTGTTTGCCAGCAGTTCAGCTTTTACATATAATGAGAATTTCTGCATGACAAAGCCTATCTTACCAGATGCAATAATTTAACTGCTGTTGCCTGTATTTGGTGAGCTGGCAAGAGGCGTGTCCAAGGCTGCCCTATGTGCCTAAGCTACACTGAAATGTGGATGCTTCAGGGAAGGACAAATCTGTAGCAAAACTCCGCAGTTTGTTTCCAGGCTAAATGAAACATCTTTCTTTCTCAAAACTTCATCTCTTGATTGAATGCTGTTCTGTGAAGTCTAACGTATCTTACTGGTTGGGCACTTAGGACACTAAAGGAACATATGTCCTTCATTTCTGTTCAAAAGTCCTTGTGCTGAGAACTTTCTACATCCGGCAACGTGAGCTTTGAGATAGACACTGCTCCACTTACTCTTATCCCTTTTTACTCTGTCAGCATCTTTCCTATGTCCCAACTAAAGGAGAAAGACATATAATTGAGTGATGACTTTATTTGCAAGTTTAATTATTGTGATCGCTGTGAAGTGACTTGATGCTTTTTTTTTTTTATTTTAATTTTATTTTTTACCATAATGTTTAGCTTTGTCTGTAGGACAGAGTGTAGGTCTGTCCTCCTGGGTGGAGAATGAAAAAAGAAATGGTAGCTTAGTTTCACTAATGCCAATCCTGCTGCTAGGTGGTGGCAGTGAATTTCTACAGCTCTGTTATAGATGACCTTGTTTCTTCCCTTCACTGCTGGATCCGGCGAGTGAAAGACATCTAATGAGTTTGGGGTTGGCTCAAATGGCATTTAGTCAGCATATAGTGGTACTGAAGTTAAATTCCCCCTTTGTGCATTCTTTCCATACACAGTTAGGGTATTGCAGAACTGTGGGGTTGGTGCACTATGATATTGAGCTTGTGAGCCCTTTGTAGTAGGAACCATCTCAGTTCAGCCTCTTGTACAACTGATTTGTTTTCCTGTACTTTTTAGGACTATGCTGCTTTTATGGATATAATATTTTTAACCTCACAGTAACCTTGTGAGGTAATACAGTGCTGCTGCCTTCAGTTTATGGATGAAGAACTGAGAGAGAGTTTGAGTGGTTTTGCTGAAGGTCATGCAGAAAAACTTGTGACAGAGCAGATGAGCTTGAATCTGTCGTGTCATTCCAAGGCAGAGTTCTCTCCTTCACGCCGTCCTTCCTTTCATAAGTTCTTGTTTTATCTATTTACAACTGTACACAATTAAGAACCAAACTGCTGCAGCAGCATCACTTAACACTTAGACCTTCAACTTTGCTCAAAAAGACTATCTTATACAAGCCAAGGAGGACGGTGGAAGTAAGGAGTGACAGTGTGCTCTACCAGCTTTACTCAACTCTTTTTTTTTTTTTAAATAAAAAATGCTTTAAAAACTGAAATGCTTTAACAATAAGTAGCTGTTTTCATCAACGTTAAATTTAGCAGTTGTCCCTTGTGGGGCAGTTTCTGAGATTTTTAAAGTAAAGCAAGCTTGAAAATCTGTCAGGGAAATGGCGTTTCTGTTAGCTTGTAACCTCAGCTACTTAGGCAGATGGCTATATGCACTGATATTTTAACTGATTATATCAGCCTGTGGAGTAGACAGTTGTATATACTTTTTTTTTTTTTCAGATTCACCAAAGAAGCTGTTTGCTTGAGGCCAAATTTGTCCTTTCCTTTTTAAGTTTTGACATGTACATTTTCAGATTGCAGAGTTTTACATTTTAGCTGAACCTCTTAGGTCAGAAAAAGGGGATTTTCCTACAAGATAAGCCTGAGGGCTTCTTTTAAAATAGTTTCCTCTTTATATTTGAGGGTTTTTGCTTTCTCTATCCTTCCATTATTTATTTTCCAACAGCTGTAATAGAAAGAACAGATATAGTTGGTTTTGTTGGGTAATTTTGTTAATTAACCTAGATAAGTTAATCAAGAATAGCTGTATGTTATTTAAAAAAACAGAAAAAAATAAATGGTTGCGAAGGTTTTGTCTTCAGACAAACTTCCCTCATTGGGGTGTTACTGCAAAAACATGGGGGTGTGCACATATGGATAATCTAGCAGACTTTTCTAAAGAATTTGGAGCAGTTCCTAACTTCTGCCTCGGGTGAGGAGAGGCATTGAGGCAACAAAATGCAGCCTGCTGACCAGTTAGGGGTTGTCAGATGCCAGTTCTGACTGTGTTTCTCGGTCACACCTAACTTCTATCAGCCCATGCCTCAGAGGCCGGCCTCAAACAGAGCTGAGGTGGGTAGAAACCGTGTGTATCCTCTTGGCTTTCTCACCTAGGGAAAGGGAACTGCGGACACGGTGACCATTGCATCCCCTTCCTCACACACACTGCAAGTTATTCCTGTTGTAGTAACTGGGGAATTACACTTTTTATTTTAAGAATTACTGGGAGAGAAGTCTAGGGGCAACTTGTTCTCTTGCACATTCAGGGAGTCTTAACAGTTTTTTATAGGATAATGATGTAGTCTCTGAAGTCTGTGATGTGTGTTCCTACATCATTATTGCTTGCTTTGATTCCCAGTGCTATTAGAGAAAAATACTAAGAAATATCTGATGGGAGGGTGTAAAGAAGACAGAGTCAGACTTTCTCAGCAGTGCTCAATGACAGGGCAAGAGGGAACACACAAAAATTGAGACACATGAAATTCTGTCTGAACATAGGACAGTACTTTTTTTACTGCTGTGGCTGTTGAGCACTGGCACAGATTGCCCAGAGAGATTGTGGAGACTCCACCCCAGGAGATTCTTAAGACCTGTGGGCACGTGATCCTGGGCAACTGGGTCTAGGTAACCCAGCTTGAGCAGGGCGGGCTGGACTAGACAATCTCCAGATTTCAACCTCAGCTTTCTGTGATTCTGTGAAATACATGTACTGATAATAGAAGCTCCACATCTCAGTACTGTCATATGGCTAAACCTATAGCAAATGGTTCATAAAGGAAGCTTTGTATATTTGCATAATAAGAACCCTTTTAGATTGTTTTTATAGAGGCATCAAAAAAAGGAATTTCACTTTGCTTTTCACTGCTGATGTTTTTACAGGTCTACCCCATCTCATACCTAAGAATCTCCATGAGCCCTATTCTGCACACACAAAACAAAGAGGCATTATTGGCTCTCCCCCTGGGTGTGACGCTGACGTTCACAGTGCATTTCCACGATAACTCTGGAGATACTTTTCATTCGCATAATTCTGTGCTCAACTTTGCAACAAACAGGTGGGTATCTATCACCGGGTGCTAATTACAGAGAACAAAACCAGCCAAATACACAGAGCCCAGCAACACCAAGGAACAAAGATTGCTCCCAAGACATCAAGTGAAGATATAGCTTGGACTGGGATTAACAAAGACAGGATTTTGTCTCTGCAGTCTTCAGAGGCATTGTAGCAGAAAGAAGAGTTCCAGTTAGCAATCAATATTCTCTAGCAAATGGAAAGTTGCCCAGATAAGCATGATCCCCAGCGGGGTGTGCTGGGGTACATTTCTGCTTTAAGTGACTCTGAATCATCAGATTGCATACATCAGCGGCCTATATAAACAGTTGATCTTGTTAGCTTTTGGCTCATCTCGCCTCTTTTCTCCTAGTGCTTTGTTACACTGACTCACTGAAGTCTTACGTAAGATGGTGAACGGTCTGGGTCGGGGGCTGTCTCTTCAGATATGCTTGCACAGCCTTCGCACAGCAGAGCCGCGCCTCGAAAGGCCTTTTGGTCTCTGCCTCAAAATAAATATTATTGAACAGCCGCCTTTGGTCATTAGTAAACAATCGCTAACTCCATTACTATAACATAGCTTGTTTTCTGCAGAGCACCTTGAAGTTAGAACACAGTGATCATGATTAAAGGGGCGGGGGGGCGGGGCGGGAAGGGGGTTGAATGCAAGATTTTTCTCATTCTCTTACCTAAATGATCTGCAGAAATGTCTATAGCATACAGAGGTCCCTGAGATAACAGTGCCCTAGCTTCCAAAATAGATGTGACGGAGCTGCTTCAGCATAGGGCTGATTATTAGCCCGAGAGAGAGAAGCACTGCTCATTAACCTCTGGTGCAGCACTGTGGTGACCCGGCTCTACTGCTGTCAAGACCTTCAGTGTCTCTGCGTGGTGCCTCCAGGGTGGCAGCAGTCCCTGTGCTGGGTGCATTTACAAGTGCTCAGTGCATTTGGGAATACTGAATTTTGGTAAATATCACAACTCGCAATCAAATGTAATTTAGCTTTGTAAAGCTATGGCTGGAAAGCTGCATATTAGTGTTTAAATTTATTTGCTGCTTACCTTCCTGAGAAAAAGGAAAAGAGACAGATTACCCCATTCTAAAGTTATACAATTCTTAAAATTAGGAAATAGTTCTCATACATAATTACGTATTTCCTCAGCGTAATTATGCAAGAACTGAAATTTGCCTCAGTAGCACCTAAATAGTTTTTATATATTTTCCTTATTTTGTCAGACTTCATTAGAAGATAACCAGACAACAAGAAGTCAACCGTCTAAAAAGAGTTCAATACCTACTATTTATTGTAGAGATAATGACATTAGCAAACTTGCCGTAATATCAAAGCGTTTCTTTTTATCTGTAGAGATGACTTTGTACAGATTGGGAAAGGAGCCACAAACAACACATTTGTAATCCGGACTGTAAATGTAGGTTTGACCTTGCTTAAAGTCTGGGATGCAGAACACAGTGGAATTGCAGACTACGTCCCACTCCCTGTGCAACATGCCATTTTTCCTGAACTTATCGATGTGGTGGTAGGTGATGTCCTCTGTTTGAGTACTTCACTGATAAACCAAGAAGGTAAGCGGCACTTCAGTTGCTGGGGTTTTGCAGCTATGTAATTTGACATCAGTGTGACTCTTTCTCGTTCTCAGGAAAACTAAATGCATAATTTATGATGTTTGTTCAGAATCAAATGTCACTGTTCTTGTTAATGATAAGAATAGGTTTGATCAACTCCTCTAATTTTAATTGTACCATGCAATATGTTGCTTGTATTGAATTCATGAGTATCAGACTTCAGACGTTTCCATTCTGTTAGCTTGAAAGGCTTGTTTTTTATGGGAATCATGCAGAGTCAGGACTGTCTTAACTTCATTCACTGTATTAGATTCTTAGTATTAATGGGCTTTTGTCAGGGTGACTGCAAGTCAGTTTGGTGTCGGGCTGCCAGCCTTCTACCACACAACACCCTAGAATCTAGTTTCTGTGCACTGGGGCGTGTGTGTACGCCCGCTGCCCATGCAGTGGGTACACGTGTGCAGACACCAATGTGATAATGAAATGCTTCAGGTAGCATAAATTTGTAGAACAGCGTCCAAATGGTGTGTCTTCTCAGGCCTGCCGGGCGTCTGGAGCTCCTCGTTAAGCACTGTTCTTCAGGTCGACTCCAAGACTGGCGTAGCAGTGGCAAGGGATTCTGGTGTTGTCACCGTCTATTATGAGATTCCTGGATTACTTAAAACATACAGAGAGGTGAGGCACTGTTAAATTCTACCAGAACTGCTGAAGTTGGTTTGCTTCAGGTGGACCCGCACCAAAAATGTATTGTATGATTTTTTTTTTTTTGTTATAATTATTTAGAAACATTCTTTTTAAAGGACAAAGTATTAGAAATGCAAATGGTTGGAAAGTACTTGGTATGTGTCCAAGCACATCATATTTTTGGTTTTTGGTTGTTTTTTTTTTTAAATCATCTACATTAAGGAGAAAAATTCAGCATAACAGTTTCTGGTTTTAGCCTGTACTATTCTTAAATTGTACGTTTTGATTCCTTTGGCTAAGTTGTTTCCAGACGCTAAACAATTTTTGAGTACAGCTGCTTTTATGTATGAAGTCTCACTGCAGGATGAGATGCTGACAGGAACTTTCTAGAGTGTTGTACCATGTGACTGCATCACTGATCACAGCTACTCAATTGAATTATTTTGTTTAACTACAGTGCACTCGTGCTGTTGACACAATTCACTGTATCAGCTAACATAAGCACTAGACATTCTTTTGAAATTAAATTTAGACAATAGGATTTATGCCTATTAACTTACGGGAGTTGGGTAGAAAGAAAAAATGCTTTTACTAGCCTAAATTGACTTGAAAGGCAGTTTCTAAAATTAGAGAAATGTAGGATTTCTTATCAAGAGAAACACGACCTTTTGGAGTCTTCTCTTTTGTTATGCATAGAAGGATGTGCGCATTTCACAATTCAGTCTGGTTTGGCCCTAGCTTTTATTTGTTAAAACAGTTTTTGGTAACAATATACTTCATCTTTTTTTTCAGATACTGATTAATATTCCACAGAGGACTACAACAATGCACGTAAGTGGAGTGAAAACAAGTTTACAAGGAGTTGCAGCCTCAAAAGTAATAGTTTCAATTGGGGAAAGAAATAAAAATTTGAAAGGTATGATTAAAAAAAGCTTTATGCTAATTGCTTATTGCATCTTTGTATATTCATGATAGGTGGTTTTGGTTTGTGTTTTGGTTTTTTTGTTTGTTTTTAAGGGTCTGTGAAGTTGGTGTAGCAAGATCTCTATGAACCTCTAGTGTCTTTCTGGAGTCCCAAGATCTCTAGAAGAATCTTAGAGCCATGTTACAGAATTTGGAGGCTGTTCTGAGGCACTGTTTAGATTTCACAACTAATAAAATTGGCAGATAATAGAAGTGCCATTTTTGATCAAAAAAGCAGTTAATAGGCAATCAGCGGATTGCTTATATGTTTAATTCCAACTGTCTCCTTGAAGTTACTATTTTTTCTTACTGAGCGTGTTATCATCGTTAAATCTTTTACAGAAATTATCAGTGATTAGAATCAATACAAAGATAAAGCATCATATTGTGTCCTCTCTTTAGTAAGCTGTATTTTGTGTGATTATAGTTCCTTTTAGTTTTTAGCTTAACACTTAGCACTTCTTGAAGCAGTATTTTATTGCACTTATGTAAATTTATTAGCCTACCAAAAAAACATCCTGCCAGATACTAAAATATAAATTGAGACTCCCAGGATCATATAAGTTATTCAACAGAGACATCTGAGCTGAAAATTTTCTCTAGTTCATTCTTTCCTGTAAATAAATTATTCCTGTCAAAAAAAACCCCCACAACATATAAAACTTTAATTTGCTGACTCTTTGGGATCAGACCTGCGACAGGACAGCTATGATTTCCAGCTATTTTTAAGATCATCATAAACTTGTGAAACTATTTCAGAAGGTGGCAGAAGAACCTGATATTTCAAGCCATGGTTTTGCTTTTAATTAATTAAAAAGTAATTTGTTATCATTTTCTTTTCTAATTAATTAATTAGAGATTAATTATTTTTTCTTCCCCTTAGGGGAGTGCTTGCCTGCTCAGATTGAAGCTATTACTGAATTACAACCACAGTCCCTTATCAATTGCCATCTCGATTTTAACAATGACGTGTTTGACTTCCCAGCACGTGATATATTTATAGCAGCACCTGGATTTGATGCAGTTGCAGGTAAGATGAGAGAAGATGCCACACTCCAGGCAGACACGTGGAATTCTGCTGTGGTTTAGTCCAAATGCCCTTCCACCCAGCAGATTTCCTTCTGAGGCCTCTGAGCTTTGCTGTGTAGGATCTCAGGCTTCAGTGAGTTGTTAACATGTACTCTCATTGTTTAACTCTAGGCTTTTCTGCATGTGACAAAAACATTTATTTGTCTTCGGAGAAAGCCACAAATCAGTGGCAGCCCATTTCATAGGTTTTTCAGAGTTGTAATAGTAAGTCAGGAATAAAATCAGAAGCGTTATTTTACTTGGGCAGGGAGGAAACAAACTTTGATACGTTTTTTGACTACAAATTTAGGTCCTAATTTTGCACATTACTGCTCATATGTTTGTAGGTATGTAGACAGTCCAATGGTACCTTGAGAGAGAAGTGATAGTATTGCAGAATGTTGACATAATACACTGGGGACACAGACTTTACAGACCTAGCAGCTGCCATATTTTACTCCAGCTGAACTGTACAAAAAATAGATTGCCTTGTGTATAACAATTTAGAAAAGACTGTCAGGCTCTGTATTTGTTAAACTGTGGAAGCAAAACACTCCCTCCTTTAGCTGGTACAAATGAGCACTTGGGAGACTATTCCCAAACTGGGTATCTCTGCAGCTGTAAACACCTAGTGGCTTTTAGGTGTTTTCTTGCCTTTACCATACCCTTAAATGAAGTGGAAGTTAAGACTAGGGGTAAGAGAAGCAATCATGAGTTTTAATGTCTGTATCCCAACGGTCTTTAGCTTTCACCAAAGTGTGCTCTACAGTCAAATATTTTTTCTATTTGATGCTGGCCTTTCAAAAGCCCTGCCACTGTAGTTGTTGCAATGTAACTAACCTCAGAGATTACAATAAGGGAAATAGCATAAATGTGAGAATTTGGTGAAAGTAATAAATTTTTAATTCTTTGTATTCTGCAATTTAAACATTTCTGGAATTTATTGCGCTTTCAAACTTTCCTGCACAACCTGAGTGCTGTAATTTCTTAGGAAAGGTAGAATTCTTACATATCCCCAAAACAACATGAACTGGGACTTAAAAGGAGGGGAAATTACCAGATACTGTGAAAATGGAAATAAAATTGTGAAAGTCTACAACAGGTATTAGTGTTTCATAACTATAACATGATTTAAGAAGGAGACGAAACATTATGGACTGTATGGAAATAACATTAATTATCTGATAGATTAGTCAACTCATTGTGTAAAACACTATTATACCTTGCATAGTAGTGGCTG
>NW_010530766.1:0-7390 GCF_000687285.1 Phaethon lepturus | reverse complement strand
AGGGAAAGAAAATAAGGGGAAAACATGTACCTAGGAAGTTCTGCTTCTTATTTATGCTTTGTATCTTCCATACTGGGGGAATTTTTTACTATCTTTATCACTAATAATAGAGAAGAAGGTCCCATAAGAGACGAGAAACATGGTGAATATCTAACCTTTTAAAGACGCTTTTATAAATAATAAAGCATGTCTCCACGGAATTGATGATGGTGATGGTAGCTGACTAAAATTTTAACATTAGGTGAAGAGAATTTGAAATAGGATGTTAAATTTTTATTTCAGTAAAGCTTCTCTATCAATATTTGCATAAGTGTTCAAAGTGGAATTGAGTCTCACTGGCATATTAAAATATAATGCAACTGGAAACTGCAGTTTAGTGTTTTTATCATGATGTTTAGTTTGGGATAAGAAATATCTTCTGTTGTTTTAGTACTGGGATTGTGATGCTCGGACCAGCAGACTGTCCCAGTTACCTGCGCACTCCCGATCTTGCTGTTTGTTGAATTTCACCACTTTTTTTTTTAGCCCTTCTGTAAAGATGTCACAGAAATCTCACTCTGCATGGAGGAAAAAAAAACAAAGATAGATGAGCAATTAACAGTCAAACTGCTTTTGTTTCTGTAGGACATTACACCTGTTCCATCACAATGCACAGGCTTACTGACAAGCAGCTGAAGCACCTCAGCATGAGCAAAACTGCACTCCAAGTCACAGCTTCAATCCAAGGCAGCCACTTCTCTGGGGAGCAGATCAGCGCTGAGGTGCCATTCAATCCTGGGTTTTATGCTGACCAAACAGAAATGCTTTTAAGTAACCATTACCCAAGCTCTGAAGTGAAAATATTTGGTGCCACTGAAATTCTTGATACCCTGGAGGTGAGTCTATTGCTGGAACGTATCACAACACAGTTGAAAGCATTTTGAACTGTTACAGGCAACTTTCTAGCCAAAGGCACTCTGTGCCACCTTTGCCATGTCAAGATTGTTCCTGAGATGATTTGGAAATACTTGTCCTGGAATGTATTCCTTCCCAGTTTTCACTTTTGTTTTGGGGTAGTGGAAATGTGCCAGGCTCATCTGCGCGCTAGCTCGGTTTTCTTAACCAGCTCACAGGTGGGGAAGCAGAAAACCTGCCTGATCCCCAGAGGCTGGGCTAGGTTCTTGCCCGCTTATTTATTTGACTGCCCGTGGCTCGCGTAGCCCTGTAAGGTATGCTTTGACTTTTGCCCATAGAGGGTTAGCCCAGACCCACAGAAACAGCAGTTAATGGGGCAACCTGAACAATAAACAAGGGTGAAGTGCTGCAGGTGTCACTGCAAAGTTACAGCCAAGTTCGACTCCTGTTGAGGCGTGAGTTGCTCTATGTTTCTATGGAATAACATATTTCTGACGTGCGGCCTGGAAGATGGATGTGTGCTCTGCTTTCTCAAGCAGTCTGTTTCAGGTGGTTTTTTTTCCTCGGCAGGTGAAATGTGGGTCACCGACAGTGAAGGCATTTGAGAAAGAGAAATCCTACGGGCTGCCTAGTTATGTAGTTTACACCGTTAGTCTGTCTGATCCAAGAGTTTCAAGCCAGGGATCCTTATCAACCACTCTAACTGTCTCTAGTCCTATGACTGACCAGTCTATCACTATGCCAGTGACAGTGATTTACTTAACTGACAGAACCAGTGCACCAGTGAGACGTAAGTTTATCTCTAGACTTCATATGCCAGAATAAACTGGTCTAACTTCCATTAATGTTCATGAGGTTATAAAATTTGATGTGTGAAAATCTGAGCTGGCAGCTAATGTTATCATTGACATGTAAGCTGCTCACTATGACCAGATGACTTGAATACAGTTGCTTGTTATGACTGAAGCTGAACATATTTTCCGTTTGGGTAAGCCTAAAATACTCTTGTTGAAATTGGCATAAATATCCCAGTGCTAAAGTGTCTGAAAGTTTGGTGGTTTGTTTTTTGGGTTGTTTTTTTTTTTTTTTGCTCTGCTTTTGTTTACTGTCAAGCATGCCTTGTTATCTTGAAAACAGGTTAGCATTTTGGGACTGAAAAGGTAAGACATGCTTAAGACATCACATACAATGTTTTAAGCTGTTACTGGCAAATTTTGAAGACTGCATTGGAAATAGTCACTAGAATCTTAGTTGTATTATCCAAGTGGATTACACTTATTTGCTATAAATAACAACCTTCTTTTGGCTATTTCAGTTTGAGTTGAGAATTGTTAACTTTTAAAGCAGATTGGAGAAGATGCTCTTTTAACTCAGTGTTGTCTCCTCTTAATCGATTCTACAGATGGAGCCAGTCTATTCCAGCACTTTCTTGATTCTTATCAAGTAATGTTCTTCACGCTTTTTGCACTATTAGCAGGGACAGCTGTTATGATTATAGGTAAGAGAATGAAAGATGGTGGAAGTATTTTTTCCGTAACTTCTTACAATGCATTAGCTGTAAGATACAAAGGAATAACTTCCATGTGAAATTATTTTGTTGGTGGTGGTTTTGTTTTTGGTTTTGTTTTTTTTTGTTTCCTTTTTTTTTTTTTTACAATGTCTTGCAGCCTATCATGCAGTTTTCTCACCGAAAGAACAGCACAGTCATCCAGCATTTACCCCACGGACAACTCCTCAACACAGCCATAACAGTAAGCAGCTGTTACCCAGTTACAAGTGGATTAACTGGTTAGTTGAGCTGTTGCATTGGAATTGAGCGTAGGGAGGTATGAGTATGAGAGAGCCTGTATACTGAACTACATTACAACAAGCACTGTGCCACTTCCTGGGAAACTTGTTCCCCCTGCCCCACTCCCCAACCTCCCCTTTACCCATTGCTAATTCTTTTGGCCAAAAACTCTTGGCCACCTTCAGCCACGCTGGAAATAGGGAATGGGTTGAAGGTGTAAGAATTCACGCAAATCACCAGATGGGTAGAGGAGAGAGCGCCATAGTTTTGCTCCTGCTGAGGGAAAGTGAAGCAGAGCTCAGCTGCTGATAGAATGAGCCCGGCAGCAGCTGGCTGGTTAGTCAGCGTGTGCTACGTCTGATGAGCTGCAGCGTGTGCTGCGCCTCTTGCGCTGCCAGCGTGCTGTGAGGTGCTCTGAGCTGGGGCTGCTGTAAGGGAAGGGCGAATGCTAGGGGGCAAAAAACACAAGTCTATAGAAGACTTAGTTGTGTTGCTCAGGGAACAGTTTGTTCCTTCACTGCTTTTGATCTTGCAGTCATCTTTTATCTGTATTTTTCAACATCCTGCTTATTCCCTATTCTACCTATTTGCAGTGTTGCAGAATCAAACTCTTTCAGAAATACGCAAAAAATACTCATTTGCTTGGAAGGGCCGTAATCAACAGTGGCTGTTAAAACCAAACTCACCTTATTACAGATGTGTTTAAGTGATGGTGAGCTGCAGTCCTGTTTGTAAAAACACACATGTCTGACATTTCAGATAAAATAAGGCAACTTCAAACTGAAAGTTAGTTGCTGAGGTGAAATGTGTTGTGCCGCCCTCAGACTTAATCAGTTCTTTAATTAAAAAGTCCTTAATAGGAATACTTAGAAAACTTTTGATACTTATGTCTTTTCAACAGTCAATAAGCTAAAGGGGTTATTTCACTTTGAATGAATCATTAGACTTGCTTGCGGATTGATCAACAGCAGTTATTTTTCTTACTTCTTCAACCATTCCTGAGTATGATTGGGTTTTTTTTCTCCTTTTTCCCTGCATTTTAGGCTTCTCTGTATCACCTGTGCTTTCCTTCAGTCCTCAGTCCTCAAGCAGGAAAACAAGCCCATCATCCACGCTCTGGAGCACTGATTATGGTTCACGTTAGAGACAGCAGGACTCATCTTCATGCACTAGGGCTGGAAAACAAAAGAAAAAAAAAAACCAATGCCTTTAACAATAGCAAATTTAAGAACTTTCACAGCTTCAATATAATTCAAGTCATCTCTTGAATGTAACCTAACATAATTTTTTTTTATCTTTAGCAATCTTTGATTTTTTTTTTTAACGTGGGTGCTTCAGTTCTCAAACTCATTTTATCTGCTGTTTTATGCTCAGCTGACAGGGATGGCTAGACGAAAAGCAGTGTTTATGCTAAGCTAGTTTTCTTGCACTCTTCAAGCAACTAGAAGTTATTTCTTAAGCGATAGTGACAAAAAAAATTATTTGCTTTCTGTAAAAATTAACTTTCTTTTTAATGAACTTTTTAAAAAAGGGAAATAGAAAAACAGGTTAAATACGAGCCAAAAATATGAAGGATTGTATATTTCAAAGAACTAGTTTTTTATTTTGAGTTCCAAAGACTCAGGGTTGTACTGCACTGACAAGTGTTCTTATGTTTAGCCTTACAATGTGACTCATCACCATAATTTGCTGGTTTAACATTAGGAATGCTGGAACAACTGTGAATAATTTGGAGGCTTTTTACAGCAACAAAGAAAAAGAAAAACAAACTCTCTTAGTGGGGCTTCCTTTGGGTACAACTGCAGCATTCCTTTCTTGTTACTGTAAGCACTTTTTTTGGACTGGGAATGTGAAAGCATGTGCCTTCTAAGAGGACCCTTCTTCTGGTATTAAATAATTTTAATTGAAGACAATTATCTTAACTGTGTTCTGTTCTGATATAGATATAATACATTTCTATAGGCCATTTCACACATAGAAGTACCTCAATAGAAACTGAGCCTCCTTTTATTACCGCTAGTCACCAGGTGCACTGGAAAGTAGGTGGCTTATTTCACACTTGGAATGAGTGACCTTTTGAGTTGGTTCAGTCTGCTTGTCTCTGGTGTATTCATGTACAAACTGATACAGCCGCACCCAGAGTCTTCATTTAAACTGTACAGTAAGATGTTACTGGTATGACCAGACTTGGGCATGTTTGTACCATAATATCCTACTAATAAGTGCTCATTTGTAAGTCTATAGCATTTAATTGCATAAGTAATAATGTGGGGGGTTTTGGTTGAGTTTTTGGCTTTCTTCTTGACTGGCTAAGACACGCGGATATAAAATGCACAGTTCCAGATATGTCAGGAAGTACTCTGCATACTCAGCCAGGCAGCTGATCACTGGGTGCTCGGAGTTATTTTGCTTTCTAAACAAGATGGCAGTGAGGTATGCTGACTTGACCTTTTTTCCAAATTAATCTTAAACAGATGAGAAGAAAAACTTGGTTCCAATTCTTAGTCCTAAAGTACTTCCCTGAAAACAGGAGAAAAAAACCAAAAGTATCTCAGTGGGGATCCTTTATTTCAAGGATTATAACCATAATCACAGTAACTTTTAATCCATAAGCAGTATTTTGCAGCTATCCGATAAGGGCTTTGTTTACAGTATCGCAGTCTTAATTGTGAATAATATTCTGACTGTCTGAACTCTCCCGAGGACCACAATGAAAGCGATTGCAATTGTTCTGTTTCAAAGAACAAAATATTTCATGCAAAATATATTGTGTGCAGACCTATGCGGGCAAATAGAGGAGTGGAATGCAGACACAGTTAATGGCACACAGATTTGGTTTCACACAGTATTACAAAAAACCCACATTATTATGTTGAGTCTTGTGTAACTTATTGGCCAGTTTTGGAGCAATTGTGCCTTACATGCTAGTACTACTTAAAATTGACAATTTGGATGTAAATAATAATAATTTGTATCTGTTTTATTTAATAAAGCTTTGTAATATTCCTTTAGCATGCTGTTGATGAACTTTCTTGTGTTTTGGCTATTCAACATTTAGCACTAGACTATATATTGTTTGTATTTCACCTCCTACAGCCTCTCAGTATTTACAATCATGACTTCATATTCTGAATTTTCACTTTTGTTGACAATGTACTGTTTTAAAACATTTTGACAATTTTTCATCTAGTATTTGTTGTCAGGGGCTTTTCCCAGATTTCAGTAAGCATCTTCAATGGCTGCTGAAGTCAGTGGTGGCTTAAGAAACAGCTCTTAATTTTCCAGGTTTGTTCAAACATCCCCCCTCTGTTCATTTGGATTTTCAAGGAAAGACATCATCTTTCTCCACTTCCTTTCAGAGAGAAATGAAAGGGCTATGAATATCTCAGTGCTACTGCTATGAATATCTCAGCGCTACTGTGATAAACATTTCAGAGACGCATACAGGAAAGGTTTTGCTCTCCTATTCCTTCTCTTTCCCGCTCAGCCTAGCAGTCTGGCGCTGAATGTCCTGAAAAGCAAACTGCTGCAAGTGGTGGGAGTACTTTGGCAAATGCCTGCTGTTCGTTTCCCCTCTTTAGGTGCAGTCTCCTGGCGTGCATCGTCACGAACTGTGATGTGCCACAAGCTAGAGCGAGAGGCGAGCTAAAGGAAAAAAGAGAAGTGTGAGGTGGGGAGCTGGTGTGGCGCAGGAACCAGCCTGCTGCAAGCAGTAGGGAGGCTCTTGCCTTTAGGAGCTCGAGTGGTCCGTTGGGTGACTGCTGTGTGGGTGGGATTTGGGGATATACATTTTCTAAGCGTGTTGCTGTCAATATAGACATCAATTTTTTTTATTATTTTTTTAAATTTACTAAAATGAGGTTGGGGTTTTCTGCATTTAATGCATGAGTTTTTCCTCCACTCACTGACTGCTTGCTCCTGAGTGTGTGCTCCCCCGAGTGGGAGAAGGGCTGCTGGAATGTGTAGATTGTAAGTTAACGTGTCATATGTGGGTCAAATCATCTTTTTGGGTTTATCAGGTAACAAAACAATCAGTGCTGCGCTCAGCCCCAAGCCTGGGTCCCTCCACACCCAGCAGGAGCTTTGGCTTTGCTCCTTCTCAGAGGGAGGACTTGGGGCATGCCAGCAGCGGCAAGTTCATCACGTCACGTTGGTGCTTGGACAGAAAGGTTTTCTTTTAATGGGCTGACTGGAGCTTCATAAACTATGAAGAAAGCACACCTGGTCTGCGAACCGTGAAATCTCTGAGCAAATGACTCGGGCCTTGGCTTCTCTGTCTCTGAGTACCCGACCAGGAGGGTTCTGTGACGGGAACCGCATCTTCCTGGAAGCACCCGTGTGAGGGAACTGGCTCCCCTTTCACAGTTGCAAGTACTTGCATTGCAAACCCAGCTCCAAGGCTTTTTTCCCTCACAAAACATAAGCGAACACTGAAAATGAGGTGGTTGCTGGGCGCAGCCGCTCCCACTGCGGGGAGGGGCGCTCGGCGGGCTGTGGGGACGAGAGCTTTGCTCCCAAACAGATCTGCGTTGCCTTGCTTTAATTTATCAAATAATCACTGCTGTAATTTTTAACGGAGTTTAGACTTTACTTCATATTTCATGTACTTCTGTATAAATGTGTTTTCTGTAATACACTGTTCATCCGGTGCTCGCGCTGGGCGGCTGCTGCTGCTGTGGCAAGAGGAGGGCCGGGCTGGGGCGCAGC
>NW_010530765.1:0-1594 GCF_000687285.1 Phaethon lepturus | reverse complement strand
TGGCAGGGTCTCTCCGTTTGAAAATGAAAGTGAAAAACAAAGAGAAGAGGACGCTGGGTGATGTTCTGCCTCGCAGTTCCTTGTGCCGCGGGTACGGGTTGTACAATGTTCTCCGTGCGGAGCAGCGGGCTGGTGTCGTTCCTTGGCACCTCGCTCTATGCTCAAGGACGTCCGAGGTTAAACACTTCATTATTATTCTGTCATTAGCACCGTGATGCAATTCCCAGCCCACCGGCAGCTGCCAGAGCGGCGTCACTCAGCGCGCTGCCAGGAATCGCAAACGCGCGGGGCTGGGGCTGCTCAAGCCTTCGGGACAAGAGGCCTTCCTGCTTGAAATATTGAGTTTCTCTGCCATGTGTTTTCTGTATCGTTAAAACAAGGAGCAGCGATGTAAATATAGGGCTGGGAATTTGGAAACGTACTGTTTATAAGGCATCACATTGCCGTATTTTAGGCACGTTTTATCGGAGAATTAAAAGTATTCCCAAACATTAAGTTTCACAACAGTCACGAATGTACGAGAAGTATCAGAATTAGGATGAAGCAGGCAGTCCCTTCTGCTTTCTCCCCGAAACGGTCCCCTCGCAGAACCCCCCCTTACCTCCTCGCTGCCCGGAGGAGCAGCACCGCTGATGGGGTCCCAGCAGAGCTCTCGGTCCACCATCCCGTCCACCCTCAACCCGCTCCCACCATCGCTGGGACTATGGAATGTGCTGGAGCTTTTTTTTTTTTTTTAAACTTTAGCTTTTTAGGAATTCCAGATCCTTAAAAAGGTCTTTTCTCCCGCACGCTTATAAAACACTTGGTGGCCAAACGCTGCCCTGGAAAACACGATGCAGCTATACTAATATGTGATGCAGTGATAGTGGCCCAAGCTGTGAAGGTAGATGTACTAATACTAAAACGTTATGTGTTGATTAGAGACTGACTGTACTGCAAATCCTACTGCATATAAAGCAACCATATGCTAAATTTTATTGGTAGCATAGGTGGAACAAAACTGCCTTTTAACCACATTCTCAAACTATGAAAGTATGAAGCCAGCCTTGGATTTTCTTCTGTAATTCAGAGCAAGGGTTGGATCACTCAGCCCAGTCATGTTTGAACCCTGGAGATCTCCCATGTTTTGTCTGAGAATTCCCACATTGAGAAATGTTTAAAGAGTACCAAATACTTGTGTGTGTGCATACATATGATTTTGATGTGGGGTTTTTATCCGTGCACGTTTTATTTGGTGTTGCAGAGGAGGCCTAGGAAAAAAACAGCAAATGACAGTTTAACTACTTATTGCTGTAAAAGTTGGCAGTTGTGTAAAAGATGATGCTATCAATATACCCTTTATCTAGCTACGAAACATCATCAACAAGGCTTCCATTAATTTTTTTAGTACTTGAGGTTGTTGAAAAAGATGAAAGAGATTTCATTATAATTTTGGGAGCATCAAGGTAGAATCACCAGTGTGGTCCTCTTGAATTGATAGGACGCAAAATGACAATATCCTAACAGCAAAAGATAGTTACTCGGAGGCGTTTAGGTCCTTTTCTGCACAACCTGTGCGTGTTTCCAAAAATTGTGATTTTTTTTTTTTTTTTTT
>NW_010530764.1:10829-15493 GCF_000687285.1 Phaethon lepturus | reverse complement strand
GTTTTTTTTGTCCTCTCCTCAAGATATCTGTCATCTTCCACTGGTTTTGAAAGCTGGTGTACTTTCTATAGACTTTTCTCTGCATTGTATGAAGAGAGAAACATGTAAGATGGCAGAATAGAGTGAGGGCTTCTTAGTGAGAGTGAGACCGTGATAAAGATGAATTATTTTGCTGTGTGGTAGAGCAGGGAAGGAGGAAGGAGTGAATATAGTTTGAACAGTGAAAGAGGAGGACGTCCAGGAACACTTTAGTTTGGCCGGTTTACTTGATTTTCTTCTCTTTATCTCCTCTGCATATAACGGTGTGTGGCAACTCCACTACGGGCAGGAAGAATACTCCTACAACAATGAGGTACACTGAGAACACTGTGACAGATCTCATACGGAAGGAGATTTTGTTAGAGAGAAGACTGACGGTCTTAAAGCCCCATTGCTGTTTTTTGATTTTTTTTCTTCTCGGTGCTCTTCTTTTGTTTGTTTGATTGTTATATAGTCATGTGTGCTTATAAACTTATTCTCATTGTAAATATTCTAATCTTTGTTCTTTTGCTGTGATTCAGGGAAAGCCTTTCTGACCAAATATTTTTGAATCACTAAGATTTATAATTAACAATTATTATAAATAGATAACACCAGACACTCCAGTCATTGAAAATTTGGGGGAATTGCTTTTTTCCTTACCTAAATCATTTGTGCTTTCATTTAAAAAACAAAACAAAAAAACCCACAAAACAACCCCCATCTCCCCTCTTCCCCTCAAAAAAACCCCCACCCAAACCCAAAAAACCCCAGGAGAACTAGAATGTTTCTCTTGGTCAGAGAAAAGTGAGCAAAGTTGAGCCTCTGGGGCTCTCCTCCCAGGAGAGTCAGCTGCCTTCGTAGGATGCGTGTGAAGGTGGATACTTCCAGCCTGACTTTCTTCACGTTGAAGCTTTGCATGCAGAGTAGGGGATGGCGACATCCCACTCTTCAGTCCTCTGTTCACCGTAAAAAGTGTCATTTGGAATCATAGACAAGTGTTGGGTGCTAAAGAGAGAGATCTATGTCTCTTATTCCGTTCCTGCAGAAATTCAGGGATCTTGACAGAGAGAATTTTTTCAAAGCATTGGACAGGCAAGGAATGATCTGGGCCAAATATCTTTGTTTCCTATTTCCAAAAATGCTAGTAGGGATCAGTTTTGTGTATATAATTTTTAGTTCCCAGAAGCCTAAGTCAATATAGCAGTCCCATCTTTATTCGTAACGTTACATATTTTCCAGCCAGTAAAGGAATTATCCATCAAGTAGAATTACTTAAGATATAAAAGTTAGGAGTACTGTCATTTAATTCAAATACAGAATTTTATAGGATGAAAAACATGGTAACTAAGTTACCTTCAAGTCTGTCATAAGAAAGAAAGCATAGATCAGATACACTTAATCACTATAATTAACTAGTTTACCTTTATCTCTCCAATTAGCTATGGATCATAAGCCTTTCTTTATTTTCCTTTATCTCTCCTTGAAGTAGAATATAATTCCTATTGTGAATGTAAAAATTGGTTGTGTTCTCTCTGACAGTGGAATTAACTTGCTTGGCCAAGTGGCAAATCTATTATTTCAACATGTACTCACAGTGTAGTTAGAAATTCAGAATAAGCTAAAAATAAATGCTTCCCATATGAGATAATTTAATTTCATGAACTTGTGTCAATTTATAATAGTGTTAATAAAACATTTTCTTTAAGTGTGTCTCATCAGAATGAGTAAAAGCAAACTCTTTAAAAAAAAAATCATTTGAAATCTTCTTAGTTTTCTTTTTGCACTTTATGAAAAGGAAACTGGCAGTTTATCTAACAAACTAAGTTTGTACCTTTGGGTTCAGTTGCACCACCTGCCTTTGACTGTAGAATGATTGATGTATTGGGACTTAAGGTGATGTTGCTGGAATCGATGGCACATTCACTCTTAGCCTGTCCCAATCGCAGGATGAAATTATTAAACCTCAGTGGAAAAAGTTTAAGGTATTTTGCCGTGTTAATTTGGCTAAGAAAAAACATGCTCCAGGCAGAGTGCTGCAGAACTGCACTTGAGCTCAAATTTGTGTCTTTACAGACTCCCTGTTGGTGTTTATGTGCCAGTAGCCATATTTTCTTATTTTTAAGTCTTTGTGTGTGTGTGTCTTGTCTCCTTTTGAAACAATCTTGTAAAAACAATGAAAGGCTGTGTGCAAGAAGCCTGAGCTCACTGTACATACGATCATTTAATGTGCCAAAAATGACATATGCAAACACTGAGGAAAAAAATTTTTCATGGCTTTTAAATTTCATTTAGTTTATCTTAAAGCCTTACTAGCTGTATTATTGGATAAAACAGTTTCTTGAAAGAAATGTGAGTTTTGTAGTTGATGTTGTGTTTTAGGTTACTTAACTGAGTATGTCACTAGTATTTTTAAAGTATGAAAAGAAATTATAGTTACTTTTAAATATAACAGAGGCACT
Source organism: Phaethon lepturus (assembly GCF_000687285.1). Classification (NCBI taxonomy): domain Eukaryota; kingdom Metazoa; phylum Chordata; class Aves; order Phaethontiformes; family Phaethontidae; genus Phaethon; species Phaethon lepturus. Next base: position 13,013 of record NW_010530764.1, on the reverse strand, counting down.
ACCATTTGTAAATTAGAGGTCACAAGTAGCAAATCAGTGTATTCATTTGTATATATTCTGGTCTGCCTTCACAAATAAACAGATGTAACTGAATCTAACATACTACTGATTGTTCCTTGTGATTTAGAAACATATTTCTGTTGGCTCTTAACAGTCATTATAATATATGGCGTGCCTGTTTGTGTGTCTAAATATGCATATTTAAAATCATACATACACACACAAAAATTTTTTACATTTTATAACCTATCAGAGTCTAGATTCCAAATGCTCTCTGATTTCAGGGAACATGGCACAGGTATGGTATGACCCCCAGAGATGTTTAGGTTCTTTTTGGATACCAAAGTGATATGGAATGGTCTGTGATGGACATACTTGCACTGACCTTGTTAGGCTTACTGTATTTTCTCTTAAAAGATCCTTTGTACATAAAAATTTGTTTATTGTGTGCACACAAAATAGCTGCCCGGCATCTTGCTGATCCCCTCTGTCAGGCAGCCTCGAATTCTTTGATACCATAGTTAGCCAGAGCACGCCCTGTCCTGTCCTCTGTCCCCGGATGCGTTCTGTCCTGGATTCAGCCTGTTAAAGTGTTCCGAATTGTTGGGTGTTACCATCTCAACAGATTGTCCTTAGGCTGGAACATGCCTTACTAGAATGGCAGGGTTGATGTTAAATTTTAGAACCTTTATAGCCATTATATTTTGCTCCTTTAGGAGCCTTACCTGAAGAGCTAAAGCTGTCCTATAGTTACTGCAGTCCTGCCTAGTTTGGGGTAGAATTGTGCTGCCAGAGCAACACGTATTAGACAGATCCAATGGAGTGGGGTGGAATAACTCTGGAGTCACTGTAGCCAAATTGACACTTCGGTGCTTCAGCTCATTTTGGTGCTCAAGGGTGACCAAATGTAAATAAAACCTGAAATATTTGTTAGGCCTGTTAAGTGCATGACTTCAAGTACTTCAAATGTGGGATATGCTTCCTTTCTTGCAGAGATGTTTAAAACCGGTCTGAAATGTCTAAGGTGAAAAGTTTTGAGCATGTTTCACTGGCAACTAAGAAGAAAAGTGTAATTGCCCCCTTCTTTATAATTTAAAATGTTCTATTTCACTTTAATACAAATGTGGTTAATCTCCAGGTTAAAAGTTGAAAGTGTACAATGAACAGCTCATCCTAGAAGAGATTCAAGAAATACATGGGTCAGTGTTAGTTGAAAAATGTCATGATGATGAATGCAAACAAAAGATAGAGAAGATAGTAATGTAGACTACTTCTTTTTTTTCTGTTGATTGTGAAAACAAGATAATTGCTGGCTAGAAGTAGGTGCAATATGGCAAGTTACTGCAGTTTCTTGTTCAGTGTCTGCAGAAGACTGATTTGTAGAGAATCTGGTGCTTCAGAACTCTGTTAGGAGTTAAGACTACCAACATTGAATTTAGATGGAGTGTGGAGTTAAGTAGGGCTACAACTTGGAGCTTTCTAGTTGCTTGGCCTGCTATGCCATAGACTCCAGAGCGATAGATAAAGGATGTAAAATTGCAAAGGGCATTTTCTGCTAGCAATCAGACAACCACAGCGCCTGCTGATACCCGGACTTGTAGGCTATCGGCCAGTCTTTGCATCATCTGCTAGATCCCCCCAGCCAGCTGTCCTCTGATGATTATAACTGATTTTAAATGGACTGTTCTGCAATATACTAAATAGCTTGCCTCTTGATGCGTTTATTAATTTCATTCTTTCTCAAAATGCTGCCTTATAGGATCCAGTTCTTGATGGGAAATAATAGAACTTTAAACATTTGTTTGCTCAGTTATTATCGGCTGTGTTTCACCTGATTTCTGAATTCAGTTTTTAATTGTATTTGTGAAGTAACGTTGTACATAGAAGGTCTCTTATCTGTACGTAAAAGATCTCATATATAAAGCTAAGCACTTTATGCGTGTGTTAGTAACACACTTTTTAGCTTGTGTTCTAGTTTGTAGACTCAAGTGCTAATCTGATTTTTTTTTTACCTTTTTTCTTGTATCTTTTTGTATCTTTTCAATTTTATACTTATTTCCTGTCCTGTCAGTTTTTCTTTCTACCTCTTGCCTCAATCTTTTGTAATTTCTTCTTCCTTCATTTTTTGTTACCTTTCTGCTTCCTTCCCTGGCCCCCACTCCTGCTTTCCCATCTTCTCGCTCT
>NW_010530764.1:5332-10808 GCF_000687285.1 Phaethon lepturus | reverse complement strand
CCCCCCCCATACTGGACATAATTTTCTCCCACCCCCCATAATTATTTGCTTCTCTCCACCTTTCCCTTCAGCGCACTTTATGACCTTTCTTTCTTTTGTCACCCCAAAATGTTAATCTGATACCGTTGCCATCAGTTCTGCCATTTGGGTTTGTTTTGTTTTTTCTAAAGGTACTTTGTCTTTTATTATATGATAGGGTGCTGATCTGAAAAGAAATCAGTTATGGCTTTCTCTAGCACAGCAATTTTTATTTGCAAAATTCCCGGTGCAGTAATGGATCTAATGCTAGCAGTGGTAAGAGTCCTTACTTAGATGCTCCGGGTTTACAGATGTGTAAAGAGATATCAGGATATAGAAATCCTATTTACAGTGGTTTTTACTAATGAGATACTGATAGTAATCTGAATTGTTTTTTCAGGCCAGGTTCAGATTTTTCAGTACTCCCCCCCGACCCTTGCAGGAGACACTGTATTCAAGTGGACTGTTATTTTTAAGGTAGACAATGGCCCTTTTTTGGCATTGGCAAACTATAATACTGTCTTACATTATGCTAAAGACACTGAGTCAGTGTATCATGTTGAGAAGTTGGGGCCCAATTTTCGGAAAACGGCACATGAACGCTTAACTGCATTCAGGCTTTTCACTCCTCTTATGCCAATTCTCGTCAACAAAATGCATTAGAGGTTAGTTGGTCATGTGCTGGAAACCCTTTTTTCTTCTAGGGCTCATATTCTGAATGTTAATAGCTTTCTGTAATGTAGCACTTCGTGTGAAGGAGGTTCAGGTAAGTAACCCGTGAAGCCTTGGATTTCTTCCAAAGCAGTTTATTGGTTTTCTATTTATAGTAACGTGTCTGTTGGTGTTATACGCCTGCCCTGTCGGATCAAACGTTTCTTCAGTGAGCGGTGAAGCCGACGCGGCTGCTTCGCTGTGGCTGCGTGCCGAGGGCCCTCGGCCCCTCTGCTTACCACCATGGCAGTGATTCCTCCCACTCCATTCTCCACGAGGCTGCGTGGTGCTGAACTGTGGGTGTGTTCAGTTTTGGGCCCCTCACTACAAGAAGGATGCTGAGGTGCTGGAGCGTGTCCAGAGAAGGGCAACGAAGCTGGTGAGGGGTCTGGAGCACAAGTCTTATGAGGAGCGGCTGAGGGAACTGGGGATGTTCAGTCTGAAGAAGAGGAGGCTGAGGGGAGACCTTACCGCTCTCTACAACTACCTGAAAGGGGGGTGTGATGAGGTGGGTGCTGGTCTCTTCTCCCAAGTAACCAGCGATAGGACGAGAGGAAGTGGCCTCAAGTTGCGCCAGGGGAGGTTTAGATTGGATATTAGGAAAAACTTCTTCACTGAGAGGGTGGTCAGGCATTGGAACAGGCTGCCCAGGGAGGTGGTGGAGTCGCCATCTCTGGAAGTGTTCCAAAAACGTGTGGATGTGGTGCTTCAGGACATGGTTTAGGGGACATGGTGGCGCTGGACTAATGGTTGGACTTGATGATCTTGAAGGTCCTTGCCAACCTTAGTGATTCTGTGATTCTGTGTGCTGGAAGGCAAAACTTCGGACCTTCTTTCCCTTGGTGGAGGCACTAATTTGCATCTTTCTCAGCCAAGTCTACCTACATACTACATTTTGTAAAACTTCTGAGGTAATTACATTTCTATAAATGTTTCCTTCAAATACAGATTCAAAAGAAACTGGGCAGGCAGGGACAGTGTGATTTCATATGCCTAGTTTGCTTGGAAAACACTGAAATTGAAAATGTTGTTTGGAGAATTAACTCTTGATTCTCTTCTTTCTGTGGTAACTATAGGACTAAATATTTATTGTTGATTTTTCTCCAAACTGTCTCCATGCAGTCTTGAGAGGTGAACAAAATAGGCCAAACTGGAGTAGAGGGGAAGGATTATTTTTGCCTTGTACGCAGTACAAACATTATACCAGGATATAGAGATGTAAGTCAACACAACAGTTCGACATGATTGATTCATGTTCAGGTTGTGCTCTGCTGTAATTCGTGGGTCCTTCTGTGGAAAAAGGAAGCTATTTAAGAATGTAGAAAATATACTCTATTGCTCAGACCCGTGGCATATCTAGTCCTGTACTGTGCATCCAACAGTGGCAACAGCATGTCCCCCATCATCTCTGTGAGAGGGCACATCCCTGCCTGTTTTCTCTAGCATCTGCTCTGGACATGTTTTTCAATGCTTTGCCTAATCTCTTTTTAAACCTGCTGCTGCCGTTTGCTTTCACAGCCTCTTGTGGCAACAAAATCCAGACACTCAATATCCACTTCATTACAAAGTACTTTATCTTTTTTGAAACTTAACTCCTACAAGTTTGAATGAATATCCCCTATTTCTGCTATTGTGATACTTGGTGAATAATAATTTGCCTTCACTATACCTGATGCTCTTGTGATGATTTTTTTTACCCCTTGGTCATATTTCTTTTCCTCTCCAAACTATAGACTCCCACGCCTTTTTTTGTCTGCCTTCCTAAAGCATCTGCTCCAGCCTCTTAACAATTTTGATTATCCTTTTTCCTAATGGTTTCTCAGTTCCTGTATCTGTGCAATTGATTGCTCCTACCTGCTGGTAGCTCTTTTCTCTTCCTTAATTGAATTTTAACCTATTTTTCTCAACAAACCCCCTAAGTTGTCAGGAACATTTTGAAATTTTAATCTAGTCTTCCAGCATGCTTTCAATTTGCGCTGCTTTTGTTTTGATTGAAAACTTAATAAGCACATTTGATTTCTAGTCCATAATTTAGATTGTTAATGAAGACATGAACAAAAACAGATATGGAGCACAATCCTCTGGATCCCTTCTAAAATGTCCTCCCATTTTTCCAATGAGCATGGTATTCCAACCAGCTTTACACCTCTCCTATAATAACCTCGACATAGTTTCTATGGTTTGTAAGAAAGTTTGTATTAAAGATCAACATATATGTTATTTTCAGCTTCTCCAGCAGGATAACAAGGCTCATAACTAGGAAAGATGGAGATCAAAATTGATTGATGTGACTTGACAAAATTTCTTATCTTCTAGGTGTTTACATATAATGGCTTCATTACTTACTTGTTCAAGTATTTTCTAGAGATCAAAGTTAAAATAACTAGTTTATTATTTCCCAACTTCTATTGCTTGCCCACCTTTATTTCTTAAATATGGGTAACATTTTTGCTTTTTCCAGTCTTCTGATACTTCACTCATGCTCATGAGTTTTCAGAGGTAAGTGCTAGAAGTTCTCTGTTAGCCTCAGCCAGTACCTTAAATATCCAAGGATGCAGCTCACTAGGCCCAGCCGATTTGAAAATAGTAACTTATCTTAGCACTCTTGGATCAGTCCCTTCCTGGTTTTGTTTAATAGGAACTTAAGTGTTGATTGGTACTAATCATACTAGCTGGGAGATTTAAGGCTGCAATGAAGATTATCACTGTATATGGATTCCAGATTAATGGAATTTATAGTAATGGTCTTTATAGTAATGTTTTTCTCTAACAAACGTACTCAAGGATTATAAAGAACCAAGGTTAATCCAAGAATGATTGCTAATCTTGAAGTCCAGTTTCTTGCTGTATTTGGCAAATGTACTATAGCATGCCATAAAACGCCACTTGTAAGCAGAATTTTAAGAGCTGTTGAACAAGTTACTAGTGTTGAAGATGAGTGCTTTTGTTCTCACGTTGGTGTTCAGACGTGTTGCAGGAAAGAGCACACTACTGTTATAACAGAAGTGAAAAACCTACCTCTTAGAGCCTCTGTCATTCTGACAAAGAGATGTGAACTCCCTATTACTATGCTGTATAAATATTACCTCCTTTATTCTTTCAGTAGGTATAAAAATAAAGCACTAGTTCAAAGCCATGACATATTTTGTTGTTATGTGCTCAGTTTTCTCAGTAGATGCAGCACTGCAATTTCACGGCTCCTGTTTGGGGAAAGAAGGACATTTTTCTACTGTATTGAGGGAAAACTAACATTTTAGTCTGTTACAGAGATACCTATTGTTTGTGAAGAAACTGAAAGCTTTATGGGCCATTGAAGTATTCTTAACAGCTTTTGAGCACCAGGAGCGCAGTAAAGATGGAAGCCTTTTTCTTTTTTGCTCTCATTTGAAATTCTGCCTGGGTAGCACAGGCTCTGATGCAACCTTACCTGACATAGACTATTCTTTTTCTTAATAATAAACAAACAGATACTGTCCTTCTCAGATTAAAACCTAGTCTGAATAGTACTGTATTGAATACCCATTGTGCAGCTCTTGCTCTTTTTCTCACTCTCTACTTAGGGGTATAAAAGCATGAAAAATACTATGTTTTGTTTTAGTAAATGGAGTGGATTTGTTTTAACGCAGGTACTGTTTAAGCTAGATGAGGCGGATGAAAGAAAGGTATTTGGCTCATGAAATGGAAAAGAGCGGCATTTTTGATAGTCCTTGTTCCTGTAGGAGTTTCTTTCAATCTTCCATAAACTCTGAAGAAATCTTTCTCTCATGCAACAGAATTTCTGGGCTTACAGTAGACAGATCTCCACACTGTTAAGAGTGAAATCTCAGACATGGTTGTCCTCTGAGATTTCCAGTCAAGCTAGTAGATGCTCTGGGCCCCAGGCCCCTTAGCATCTCTAGCAGTCTTCAAATATGTAAGAGATTGCAGCAGGAAAGAATGAAATCCTCTGTTCTCTGTGTTCAGCAAGTATGGGAAGGAAAAAAAAATACATTGCAGCATAAGAGACTTAAGTTAGGCATTGGTAAGGTACGAACATATAGGATAGGTCACCTGAAGAGACTGTAGGATCTCTTTCAGCTGGAGATTTTTAGGGACCGCTTAGACAAATACCTGCTAGAAGTAATATTTGTATAAATTAACCATGTATGTGGACAGATGGACTACATAAGCTTTAGAGGACCCTCCTGACCCTGTATTCCGTAATTAAGTGTTGAAGACTGAAAGCTTAAACACAGAGGGATTTTAGGCATTTACTGAAGGAAGCAGGCAGATAGGTCTGATAAGCTCTGAGGGATCCCAGTTGCCAAGGGGACACACAACAACATAGCATCAAGCAAACAATCTGCCCAAGCCCACCGACGCGAGAGTCTGCAGAGCAAATCAAACAGATTCCTTCCAGCCTGTCTATGGCGTGAGCTCTTCTATTTTGAATTCTTTCAAGAAGCCTGCTATTACTCACACATGCACACACACATACACACAGGCACGCACAGATACTATAATAGAACAGTGACATGGTCTGTTCTAATCTGTTCTAATTAGAAAAAGCCTATTAGAAAATTGCTCACAGTAGGCTTTTAGTGCATGAAAATTAAGATTTATTACCATGGTCAAAAGAAAGGCTCAGTAGACTTGTTTGGAGCCAGTAGCTATTTTTAGTTCTTTGTTTTCTAATATAAACATCAATTTGAATCTAAGCAATATTCAAACATTCATTTCTAATGTAATATATAGATTTAAAAGCAAT
>NW_010530764.1:0-5301 GCF_000687285.1 Phaethon lepturus | reverse complement strand
AGCAGGAATAATTTCAAGATGTAAAACCATTCAACATCCTCCTTCCTAGCTGTATAAATTTTTTTAAATGGTCTTTACCTGACTTTTCAGACCTGTGACTAAAAATGTAGGGTTAGGACAATAACAGACTTGGAGTTTTTGCTTTGTTTTATTAATATTTTGTGCTATCCTTAGTTCAAAGAAAAAATACTATTGTCACAGTTTGATAAAATTCTTTTTTTCATGTACATTTAAAAGGTCTCCTACACTATTTGTAACCATATTGTTAAGCTGGTACTTAAGAAAAAGTGAAATAACTAATCCATTCTAGTTTAGTGTTATTCATTATAGTTATGAATTAACTAATGCATTTGTCAAAGACAAATGCATAATATAAAGGATCTGCGTAAATAAAAGCAGTAAATTAGCAGTTCTGTCTTTATTTTCATGCTGGTAGAATAGCAGTGGTCTTACTAGTGGTGCTGACTTTGTGCTGCTTATAGAGAGAAGCAGTCAGTCAAACTGCAGGGCTTGACAAGCTGTACACATGCAGAACTGCAAGAACAGAGATTTAAACTTTATACGAATTTCAACTACAGCACAGAAGTCAAGAAGCCTTGAATATATCCCCCAAATTTATGTGGAATGGGAATTAAAGCTAGAATAGAAGGATCCATTCAGAATTATTTTGGCCTCCCCTTTCCGTATTCCTTGAATGTAACCACCTAGAAATTGCTACCATAAAATTTCTTGGTACTGGAGAAACTTAAGGCATCTGTTGCACGCGCTTTTTTTTTTATCCTCCTTCTTGTGATACCATATCATTTTTTATACACTGTAAGTTTTATATAGCTTTTGGCCTTTAAGTTTTAAGCTGGTTAACAGGTTTTGAGGGCTATTTTATGACTTACGACATGTGCGGTAGAGGTGCTGTGGACTCCTTTTAATGAAACATCTCTTGCTGGTTCCATGTGTGTTGGCACAGCCTTGAAGGCTGCTGTGGTCCCAGCTGGTTCGGTGACCCTGCAACTCTCCGTGGTCGTTCTGCTGCTTGCGTGGTGACGCAGCAAGATGATGGGAGTTATTCTGTGGAGCAATAGCATGAAGTCATTTATACTGTGTGGTAGCTAGGATGCTTGTTGCTACAAATTTGACCAAAATACGGACTCAGGACTGTTCCCAGTGACTCGAATGGCTGCAGTGACCCTGTTTTGGAAGGAAAAAGAACGCTAGTGGTGTGTGCCAGGCTGGGTCACACCCCTTGCTTTTAGGGGCTGGGGAATGAGCCCTGGCTCTGTTTGGCTCGCTGGTATGGGAATGGCGTTGCTATCTTGCTGCCATGGTGATATGCTCCGCACTTGGAAGAAGCTGCATCAAACAGTTTCTGCAAATACACTTACAGAACTGTAAAAATCGGCATGAGACAATGGTTATCTTAGCAAGAGTGTGAGCCATCCTGATGAAGAAATGTCGTAAAGCAGTGTCCCAGATCTGAATATCTTTATCTTTGGCACCATTTCATTTTTCTGTAGTAGTATGAAGCAATGTTTTAACTTTTTTTTTTTCCTTAAGTCCCACTGTATGTCTGACTGCAGCCTTAGTTCTGGACACCCAAATGCAGTCATTTCTAATTCTTTTCATACGTTGCCACGATTATACCTAGCAGCAGCAAAAAAAAAAAGTCCAGATTTTATTTATTTCAGAAGTAGGCTTTGTAAATGCTTGAAGAAGATTTTCTTATGTTGCATTCTTGTAAGATTTTTAGGTAATGTATTAGAAAACACAGATTTAAACATATATTTGAAATGTATAAAAGTGTCTAATGGGCATTATATTTAAAATATGCATGTAACCTAAGTGACATATTCAGTGTTACTGTTAGGTAGAAGGATACCTTTCTCACTAAATTTCAGAAAAGTTGTTCCTGTTTGTCCGAATAAGTAGTTTGCTGTGTTTTAGATTGTCACAAACTGAAATAAAATGCTCATATCTGATTTGTCCTGAAATGCATGAGCTTGTTTCTTCTGGGATGTGCACTAGTTCAGAAGTTTTGGGAGCTTATTTAAAAAAAAAAAAAAAAAAAAAGTCAGGCCTTTTCTTTATGTGTACTGGAAAACATTCTTATTACTCTGAAATCTATTACCTCTTAAATGAAATGTCAGGAACAATGGAAATGCTATGAATTTGGTTTTCAGCTGCAAGCATGATGTTTCTTCCTTTCCCTTACACTTTTCCTGCTTTCCCATATGCTTTCCCGCTTTCCCATGCCTATAATGCTTTTCTTTCTTTATGTGACATTTTAATTACAGGGTAATAGTGAAAATTAAAAAAAAATAACTATGGCAACAGAAGTTAGACTTTTATATTTACATATATATGTCTGGCTTTGCACAAATTTTCTTCAGTAGAAAAATATACATTATACTTTTTTGAACATTTGGTTTCAGAATAAAATATACTTTACATTCATGCAGCTGTGCAAATTGCATGTTGGGAGAGTGTCTTTAGGAGGTTTACACAGGTGTATCTGATTTAGTGCTGCAGGATTTCATGTTGTAGCATAAAGTAGTGCTATGCCATGTTTTAATATTTAACCTGAGATGCGGAGAGCATTGCCTATCATACTGAGCAAGTCTCCCATTGTTTCCTTGAGTCTCATCTATCACCTGTGAATTTGTTTTCCTTGTAATATAAGTACTGTGGGGCAAGGACTTGCCAAAGTGTCTCAGTTGCTGTGGCAATCATAGTAACAATGTCAGTTACTTTTGTGTAGTGACAAAAAAATGACTTTGCTCTTCAGAGTTCTTCCAATGACATGTTTTATTTCAGCTGAACACAACAAAACTCTCAAGACTTCTGAGTGCCATCCTAAGTGCGTGCTTTAGCTTTGAGGTGCAATCAGAAAACACGCAGTTAATGTAAGAATCATTATTTTAACGCATAATGCTTTCCTTGTGGTACAAGCAGAAAAGTTTAAATTATGAATATTATTTGTGACATGAATTATTTAACAATGTCTGAGAGATTTAAAATACATCTCAAGGTGATACCTGAAGGGCAGTTTTGAGAGTGTTTTCATCCTCAGGTGTGTTTCATGTTGACAGCTATGGCAGTAAGATCTTCAAAGAATTTTGGATCTTATGTAAAAATTTTAGAGTCTCAGGTCATTGACTGGAATGTGCTCATGCCATTAAAACTTTTTCAATCTTAATCTCTTTCAGTCCCAGCAAAGATGCATTGTGATCTTTGCACTGGTATGCTGCTTTGCAATTCTGGTTGCACTGATATTTTCGGCAGTGGATATTATGGGAGAAGATGAGGATGGACTCTCAGAAAAGAACTGTCAAAATAACTGTCGGTAAGAGGTAACAAACAAAACTTCTCTTTTGGGGTGGACAAGGACATACATGTGTTATGTAATGGCGTGTAGTAATTGCCATAGTCCTGTGGTATAACTGGGGAGATTAGGTAACAGTGGAAGAAAGGGTTTCTTGTTTTGAATTTCTGGGTTTGGAGGTTGGTTTGACCAAATAAAGCACACTTTTTGAAGTTATTTTTGGTGGTATGTTTTGAGCAAGACCCTTATGTTCAGTTATTTTGTAGGCCTGGGTCAAAGCCAGTTAAATTTCAGTAAATGAGTATTGAGGTGGCTCAGATAGTTCCCAATTCTGTCATGTCTGTCTTTCATCAAGAGCTTTTTTTCTTTCTCCAGGAAGGTCACTGAACACTTTTGACATAAGACTGCTAACCCTTTTACATAGTGGGACCTTTTATATATTCCTGTTAGTTGCACTTCCCTAATAGACACAGTTGTTTGCTGAGGAACTCTGAAGAAAACTAATGACATGGTCAGAAAGACTGGAGTATTCACTATGTCGGTTTAAAGATTTGCCTCAGATACCTCACACAGTTGTGTATCTTTTAACTTTAGATTTAAGTAGGTGAACAGATTTTTTTTTTTTTTGGACCTTTCATTTCCAGACTGAATTTCATTTTGCTGCTCCTCACTGTCAGGTTCTGCCATGAATCTGTTCATCAGTGATGACCAATGCTTTTCCTGCGTGGTATTGTCCCAGGTCCTCGTCTGTCCACCAGTAAAGCTGATTTAACAAACATTTGTAGACTTCATTCACAATTGTATTCTGCTTTTTTTCCAAGGCTTTACCTTGTGTATAGAGCACCGTGCCTAATTCATTTTGTGGAAAAACAGTTTGCCTTAAATAAATTCTCAGAAATCCATTCTAAGCTGATCAGGGAATTGCAGGAGTGGGAAGGGGCTCCTGGGCATCCTCCAGTCCGTTCCCCTGCTCCAAGCAGGGTCAGCTACAGTAGGTTTCTCAGGGACGTGCACAGTTGGGTTTGCATAGCTCCAAGGATGGACTCTGCAGGCCTTCCTGGGCAACTTGTTACACTGCATGTACAGAATCTACCAGCTACCAATGGCTGGGTATACAGTCAGTTTGAGATAATTGATATTTATTTTTTTTAGAATAATCTAATGAAAAATTAATGTTTCTTTGAGCCTTTTCTCCTTATTTCTGGTATACTTTGTTGATTTTGTGTAAAAACTCTTTGGGGACAGTGCCTTTGTATGCTGCACCTGTCACAGTGCAGTCAGCAGCAATTCACAATCCCTGAAATTGGATCATGTTTTTGCAATTATACTGGATTTTTACAATATTTTTTACACACTGCTTAAAAAAGGAGGGAGGGGGAGGATAGTCTTTAAATTTGTAGCTTCTTTCAAATAGGACATACCTGCAGCATCAAGTAGCTTTGTTCTGAAACCAACCACCCTTCTGGCACCTTTTTCCCAGCATTGTTTTGTTTTTGTAAAATGGCTTGACCCTAGTCAGTTCACTTTCTTGTACACCTAAAGTTCTGAGCAACCTTCTAACATATTGTCTGAATTTTCTAGAGTTCAGTTAGCTTTTCTTTCCCCACCAGGGACTTAGGTATTCTTCACTGTGAGTTGTTGCCTTCCAAAACTCTTAAAGATACTGCATGTGTCACCTCTACACCCACTGTCTCCATGTGTGAATCTTTGACAGAACTAGGTCAGATGAGGGGAAAGTCTTTCTGCTCATTGGCTTCAATGTGCTGCGCACAACTTCAACAGATGCAACAACTACTGCACCATGTTTTCCTCTTGATTGTATCAAGTAATGGCTCCCATTTTGTTCTGGGTAGCTGCATAGGCCTAGCCAAGGAAGAACTTAATCTTCTCTAATATCTTGATTACTCATCCAAATCATTGATAAAGTGCACCCTCAGTAAGTTTGCAGATGCTGCCAACTTGGGTGGGAGTGTTGATCTACTTGA
>NW_010530763.1:413-735 GCF_000687285.1 Phaethon lepturus | reverse complement strand
CAGACCGCATTTCTTGGTCTGTATCCCATATTTATCCTGTAATTACACCTTCGGACAAAGGCTGCCTGTCTGTGAGGCTGATTTTTTGAAGGACACGGTTTTCTTACGCCTTGTGCTTTCACTGTAACGAAACCCTGGAGAGGGGCAGGGGGGTAGAAAGGTCCCCACAACTGGGGGGTAGAAATGTCCCCACAATTTGGGGGTGAAAGCTGTTTTTTCTCGAAACCAGCCCCAAGAGCGAAGGAGCTTGCCCAAGCCCTCTCCCTTCCTTTTCTGAAGGAAAACGCAACTGCTGACACCCTTTCTGCTTCTCCACCACCCC
>NW_010530763.1:0-310 GCF_000687285.1 Phaethon lepturus | reverse complement strand
GCCCCCCTCCCGCCGGCGCAGAGCCTCGCCGGAGAGGTCTTTGCGAGCCTTGTGGCCAGCCAGCTAAGCTGGATAAAGCTGATTAAGCTCCTCCGTGCCCGTACCGGGCGCCGCTGCGAGCCTGGCCGCGCTTCGGCTCCCCGAAAAGCGCACCGGGGTGAGCCTCTCGAGAGCCCGAATCCGGAGGTGCCTGATGATAGGGTAGACATGGACTCTGCCGCCGGAGCGCGCCGAGACTGGCAAACTCATCACAGGGGTGGCAGCCGGTTCGGCGGGAAGCGAGATTTTGACCGTGCCCGGCTGGCTTGTG
>NW_010530762.1:0-21583 GCF_000687285.1 Phaethon lepturus | reverse complement strand
GGGGGGGTGGGGAGGAGTGTTTGTGTGGGATTATTTTTTGTTTAATATCTACTTATTGATTCAGATATATCATAACAGCTGCTGGAGAACAGTAGCATTAGTAAAAGGATGGTTTCCATGGAGAACAAAAAAGGTCAAATCATAATTTATTGAAAAGTATTCAACGCTAATCAGTTAAGACCGATACACACACTTTTAAAAACAATTTTAAAACCTGGCATCTATGTCAATTGTTTACATTGCTTATCACCTGCAACTTGAAGGCAACATCTCAGGTAAAAGCTGTCATGGAGATACATTTTTATTGCAAACAAAAAGTTGACAGGAAGACAAAGCAGGTGAAAAATAGCTGAAGAGAGCTACATGTCATGCACGCATGGGGTGAGGTGTGCACACAGAATTTTATTTCTGTAATTAAATGTCAGGTTACAAAAAGCAAGAATATAATTAGTTCAGCATAATTTAGTGCCATTCAGATGGAACTGGAGCCTTGTGTACTCACCAAACAATTTGTACTAAAACAACACAAGCTGTTCAAACAAATTGACATTTCTAATTCCTGCTTATAACAGACCTTTATTATCATTTTTTGAGATAGGATGTTTATCATGAACACAATATCTTTCAAAACTCTTTGGGAAGGATGAATCTAGAAAATGCCAGAGCCATTTATCACCAAATAATCAAGTCAAGATAACACTGCAGTAACATATATGCACTTCTGAGGATCACCTAAAGAGAGGCGACACTACACAAACAAGAGGCAAATAAAATTCTGAACTTATTACATTAATTATTTAATTGGGTTACCCAGAACCTCCTGCACTGAAGAGAGATTTGCGTATTTCTCTATATGGAGGTGGAAAATAAGGTAAATCTGCTGGTCTTGATATTGGTCTAAATACCTGCCTTCTCATGTTATTGAAACGCGCTTCCCTCCAAGCCACTCGGGAACTGAGCTTCTTAAACATTTAAATTCGAAGTATTTCATACTAATACCTGTAATTAATAGGAAATACTTCCATAAGCACCCTGATGCTGGCCTGGAAATTCATCAATATCTGGAATCCTTATTCAAGGAAACAACCACAAGCACAACTCAAGTCTTCAGGGGTAAGGATTCAGAGAAGAAACCCCAACCCAAGCTTCACGATCTACCCCTGCAAAAGTGAGAATCTGGTCAATTGTTCCAAAATGTGATCAAGTTCGCATTTACTTGTTTTTAACCTTACTCAAAGCACTTCTGCGTCACAATATATTCCAAAATTTGCATTGAACCTACTTCAAAAACATAATCTTATTCTTCATCACAGTCAAAGCAAGTAATCCTGCATTTTATGCATTTATCTCTAATCATATTCAGAATCTGAATCAGTTTGCCGCCTAGTCTTAATCTCATTTAAGGAAAGATTAACCTTTCTTGACTTTTCACCACAGAATCAACTCTTGAGAATTACAACGTGAGAATGGACACGTGACACTCATGCATCCTATGTCATTAAAGCACATTTCCAATTACTCTGACGTCGCCTGTATCAGACTACACAAGCTATTTACAAGAGAAAATTTCTGTATTTCATTATATTCTAATTAGAAAATTGCAAAGGATGTGTCAGAACAGTCAGTTTCTTGTACAGTTTCTGTACAACATGGAAAATATTTTGCTTGCAGAATACAGACAAATTACTTCAACTTTACAGTAAGGGAAGATGCATAAAGACTCTTGTAGCAGAGTAACTAAGAAGGTAAAACCTGGCTAAGATGTTAAAGTAATTGAAAATACATCTGTAGAAAATGAGCAATGCTGACAGCGAACACGACTTAGCTGAATCAAGAGTACTGTTCCCCTCCAGAATTATATTCCCAAAGGAGTAATCTGAAATTAGGCTTCTTATCTGACCAATACTTAGGTCCCATATATATTCATATATTTTGAATGACCCGCAAAAGTTCTCAAGCTTCCCACTTCAAGACTGAGTTCATTTTTATTTTTAAATATCTACAGGGGGAAGGGTGTGAAGGAGTGTCGATAGCTTGAAACTGCTTACACAAGCATATTAATAAAAGGGAAGGAATTCTTCCAGAAAACAGTTCATGCACAGATGTCATAGCCTTGAATTTACAGGAAACCCACAGCCATCAAAGAGGAGCGTTAGAGAGCCATCAGTGGTCAGAATGTGAACCGGTATCCCAGGCGGGATACAGCCCGCTCCGACGATTCGGCATCACAGGAAGGAACTGGTAAACCACGCGCTGTTAAATGCGCGAAAGCCCACTTCCTCCTCACTCACCGAGCTTCACCTACGAACCACTTGCAGCAGCAGGGCAAAACTCTTGGTTCCAGCTGTGTGTACTTCGGACACTACACACCAGGCACTCGTGTTTGCAAGAAGAATTGTTAAGAAACCTCTTCTTTAGAGCTGCACGTCATACTTGCAGACTGAGGAGATTAAGATGCATCCGTATGCTTAAAAGTGACTTTGTGATGACCAGTGAAAAGCGCCTGAACACACACACGCAAAGTAAGGTAACCGGTTGTGTTTTGGACTCTCTCTGCCAAATACTTTCTTAAGCTAATATTGATATTTTAAACCACAGCTCAAATTCTCTGACTGAGGTAAACATTTCTTTATAGTGGATTGCTTTTTCTGGACATTTGCCACTCCAGGCATTATCCTTCGTTAATGACAGAAATGGGACTACCCTTGTCAAGAAACTGCTTAAGAACACACATTCTGTTTTTTCTTTTTTTAGAACATAGAATATGGAAAACATTAACTTGTTGAACTATACATAGCAAATATTCATTTAGAAATTAAACATTTTAACTTCTTCTAGCAGAATTAAATCTCATCTCCAGGTATTTTTTACAGTATTATTTTTACATGTCCTTGAATTGAGACTTCATTCCATCTCTGCAGAGCTACCATGAAGTAGATCTTGTTGGATGGTTATTTGATTTGTCATGCTACAGTGAGCAAAATGCATTAAACCACTGATTTTACAACACTGAGTGAAATGACACATTTCTTGCACATTATGAAACTATATATCGATACTCTGTGCAGCTTCTGCAGTGCCTTGATAGACAGTCCGTCTCTGGGACTCCTTCTAGCCTCTTCTCAACTTGAGCATTTCCCTTAAATCCTTATTATAAATAAAACCGGATTAGCCTAACTATAAATATAATTTTGTTTTAAGTATAATATAAAGATCCATTGTCTGTTCAGGTTTTGTTCTTGGTTCTTTTTTTGTTTGTTTCTGGGTTTGGGTTTTTTTTAACATAGTTGGTTTTCCACTAACAAGAGTATGTCAGCTTTACTATGTGCAAACTGTGATGCCAATGCAATCATTTAATCTCCAATAATTCAGACTAAGAAAACAATCACAGCTCATCCGAGGGGAGATTCTAACAATGCATCAGCAAAGAAAAAAAAATGAAAAAGATCATGGCTACAAGCAAGTCATACTGATGCCAAGATAGTTACAACAGCTGTTAGTAAAACCTTGAAGGACCATTTTTCTTCAGTAGTTGTTATTACACATGACCATTAAGAAGCCTAAAAGTGAACATAAATTTTTCCTTCAGAGAACAGCACAAAACAATACCTCATTCTTAAATTACCTAAGTTGTTAAAAGTTAAGGAGCCTGTTGCCATTTCTTTAAAGACAATTTGTAACACCATGTGTTCCAAATATCCTCTTACTCTCTTTTTTATTACTAAAGCCAGTTGACAAAGATACATCAGAAGCAGTTCCTACGACAATCGTTACAAATAAGCAGAGTCTAGAAGAGCAGGTGCTGAACTCTGGATGGAAGACAAACTCTTCCAGTTCTGCCACGTGTCTGACACAGAAGCAAGACCACTCAACTTGTGTTCATTTTAGTTACTCAGTATTCATCATCTCCCTTTGGGCAGTCCCTTCCTATGAGTGTACGTGATACCTGGCAAGAAAACCAAACCATCATGTACTATATAATAGAAAGTTTAGGAGGGACCAGATAAGATCTCCTAACTGTCAGCAGTTAACTGTCAACTGTATTTGAATAGGTTTGTAAAGCTGGAGGTAGTCGAGTTCGAGTAAATGGCTGAAGGGAATTCGCAGTTGGCAAAATCCACATGCAGGCGTTTCACAACATTTTCAAGATTTGTTTGCAAGTAGCCACGAACACTGAATTTCCATTTTAGAACTCCATAAAGATGCAGAACCTTCACAGAGTTAATTGTATGACTTTTCAAAAAGGGAAGAGAATAAGGAACAATGAAACTTTATGCTACTTATGTACTCTCTTACAGCTTGTAGTTAATTGCTAAAAATTTCTATTGGATATTTAAAGACCAAATAATGCACAGATTCTTAAAAGCATTCATAAATTGCAGCATCTGTTAACTATAGTAGGTGAAATAAAAAAAAAAATTAGGAAGATACATGCAGCATGGGGCTTGGATGAAAGATACTCATGCAGACATTTTCCATTGTGGGTTTTGGGGTTTGGTGAGGGTTTTTGGTTTGATTTGTCTTGGGGTTTTTTTTGTTTTGTTTTACATTTATTTGAATCAATTGTTGTAAACAAAATACTGGGTAACACAAGTTATTAGCCACTTCTGCTCCTACTGCGTTATTTCTAAAAATTATTTAAGAACAGCCTTTTGCAAATTACCAACTTTAATTTCAAAAAGAATGGAAACGAACCTAATATAACTCATCCCTCTATCTTTTTCTTACCTTTTTCTCCCTTCCACTCTTTCTCTGATAACCTAAAGTGAAAACAACATTCAAGTGCTACTGTAGTTTTATTAATCCAATTAGAATTCATATTTCAAAGATACCAAATGACAATATTACATTCACAGTCCTCTGAGGAAAAGGCAGTTATTGAAACTATTCATGCGTAAGTGTGAAGTATGTTTTAAATCACCAAGCAAACAAGCAATACTTCAAGACACAGAAATTACTTAAATTCAAGCCCTGTTCTGCATATCGGAGAGCCAGAACTTCCAGTGCATGGAAAGAAGTGTCATGACAATCTGCAGTTGCAGGAAGGCACCACTTCTGCATGTCCAAACTTCCGAAAACAGTAAAAGAAGTTTGCTGAAGCAATTAGATACTATAAATTGTTCTTCATGCTCCAGTGATATATCCAAGGACAAGGAGATTTTATACATCAATGTTTCAGGTATCATACAACCCAACAACTGAAGTAAATTGAATACAATCAACTAAAGTGGCTGGGGTGAGGTTATACAGAAAGGTCCCAATCTCCTTAATGGGACTTGTCTGCATAGCTAAGTACCCCAGCAGCTAAAACTCTGGCTAGAAGCTGGTAGAACACCAAACCAAGAAGTGAATTTCTCTCTGCAGAAGATCAAAGAATAAAAACAGAATCACAAAGAAAGAAAAGCTCAGAGGAACTAGCCGCTTATTACAGCAAATCATATAGCGAATATCCATGTCCCAAATACCAGTCATACCGCAGAAGTCACCGATAAAACTGTGCGTGCCTACATACCTCCAGATAACGTAAGTTTTGAAGATTCAGAAGAAGCCACAAACCTAAAGCAGTTAAATATACAACCTCCCGCCTTTGCGCAAAACACCATTTCCTGTCCATGCAAGTCGCTCCATCCTCTCCACACATTCGTTTTTCTTCTGAGGGGATTTGTAATCTTCTCAAACCTTGAACGTCTGCAACCCTTTGCACTGACGTGGAGGCACACCAACAACAGTAAGCTGGTGGGCACTGTGCTACTTCTGCTCACTGAGTAAGAACTTGGCAGCTTTCTCACTGGTGTGATAAAGTATATCACACAAGCAGTCTTCCACAGCAAAAAAGGAGGTTTAACTATTTATGAAAAGCAAAACATCTGTTTATTTGTAAAAATTACCCACACCTAAACCAAGAAGCCTGTATTTAGCTTAACAGGTATTATTTTACAAGCTTTTTTCAACAACTTTGCCGTTCACCTAAAAAAATCTTTGAGAATTAAGATCTACTGCATCTGCAGTTTATCTAGTCTATATTCTCTGTTATTTCTTATATTTGAAACAGGTATTCTGATGTGTCTGTATTCTGTAGCTTATAAATTGCAGCGCATTTCTGACTGCAGCTTGACATGTAGCTTACACAGCTGCCCCACGAAACAGAAATTAAGCAAGTTTCACTTCATGGGACCAGCCACCCTCTTTTTAGCAATTCCGTTAAGATCGAAACCTTGTGACAATTCTCCAATGCCAAAGTCAGACTCCGGGACTTATTTCTTTCCTCCCTTCCTCACCTAGACACAGAGGAGAGGCACAAACACATCCTGCCCCTAGGCAGATCCTGGAGCACGCAAAAATAAACAGCTTGAGCACCACATGTGCCTTCCAAATAAATACCTCTACTCTCTTTATTTGGGAAAGATTTTTATGAAGTCAAAAGGTGGCAGAAGTAGCAGCTTTTGTACAGGAAATGAAGACGCACTGAACTACGAGCTTGTAAAATTAGTCTAGGCAAAATATACTTCTGTTCTCCATAATCAGCAAAAGTTTGTGCATCTTTAAATGTAATTACTTTGTGTGTAATCAGACACTTTTGTCTAAAGGTTACAATTATCACCGATTTGCTCTGAGCTACTGAATTAATTGTCTTGTAATGAGGCAGTTTTTCCAATTATAAATTATTGATCTATATACAAAAGTAAGGCTAACTTAACACTTCAAGGAGAATGAGTTTTTAACATAGCTTGTACTTCAAGAGACTAAAAAGCACGTATTTATTCCCCTAAATTCTCAGGTAGTTAGTGTAGACAAATTTAACAGCTGGCTTCCTGCCTAAATACGTACAAAAAATTGTTTTGGTTATTTGGCTACGGGACTTTAAAAAGCTCAGAAGAACAACATACATCGGTTTCCAAGAGCAAATATTCAGAATATTTACATTACATGGCTCCACATCCCTACTCGCCTCTCAGGAATGGTCATCAACTTACCCTTCTCCCCTTTAACTACCCCTGGATGCCGCTATTTTACACTCATGTCTGCACTTCTTTGCTGGCTTTGAACAGCAGTCATTCTTCTACGCAACTGTAAGCATTTGTTCAACGCTTAAGAGGACAAGCTCTGTCATCCTCATTGTTCAGCTGGCAGAGGCAGAAGAAAGATTTCATTGCTTATAGGCACCTGCAGAAATATTTTGCAACTGTACATAACTTGTGCAGTTTCACTGGAGTACGTTCCATTTTAATTTCAGCACAGCCACAATCTGTCAGCAATGTAAAAAGGGCGTATAGGCTAAAACACAGAAGTGTGGGTCACTGCTAAGTGGGACAGACAAAATGCATTCTTACCCGTCCCTCCGATATGTCTGCAAACAAGGGAGAAGCTGCAGAACTGGGCTTGAACATCTGTCTGCTTTTTTAGGCTAAGAAAAAAGCAGCTGTATGCTCTTCTCTATTTAAAGACTGACTGAAGCCTTCTGCATCACAAGTTCACTAATAGCGTAAATCCATTCTGAAGTAAAGCTGATGAGCAGTCCTCCTCCTAAAATGACTAAGCCTAAATCAGACATTTAATCTCATCTCCTTTTTAAGTTTATATTTATTTTTCTATTTCTCTGCATAATCTCTTTTTTTGCAGCAAGCTAAGAGGTTTTTTTATCATATAGTCTGTATCTAAAAATGCAGTGATCACCAATGTATTGCCCAGTCAGATGAAATTACAGCTAAAAAAATCATTTCAGAAAAAATGATCAGACAAATCAAGTAACACATTGTATATAGCACCTGATACAGACCTACAGATATTCTGTAGAAGTCATATAGCAGATATATGAAAATAATTTTACACCAAATTATATGAAGTAAAATGGTAGGTTTATCTGGCCACAGATTACCAAGAATTAAGCAGTGAAAGTAAGTGTTGCACACTCCCCAATCCAGATGTGAGATACTACGGTAACTGCACCTTTGATTTAGCGTTTCTATGGTACACCTTATGTCAGAGTCCAAACCAAACACTTGAGAAAAAACCACCACAAATATTACAAGCAAGTCAAAATCAGGATATTATAATATTATTACATATTAATATATAATAAAATAAAATATATAATACAATATTATATATAATATAGACATATTTCTTATTTCTGAAAGCATAAAGCCTTCTAGCTTAAATATTAACAGTAAGAACATGCTCCATGATAGAACAACACTATCACCTATATATTTTCCCCTTCGTATTTGAGAACGTTTATAAAAACAGGTTAGGTCTAAGCTGTTAATAACCTAGGCTCTAACTCTTCTCATACTTTATAAGTATTTCTTCATTTTAGTTTTGTGGTTTTAAAAAACGCTAAAAGTAACTTTAATTTTTGAAAGCAATAGAGGTTAATGCTTTGATCAGCCAATTAAAACAATTTCACACATATCTATCTATGATCTTGCAAAGATCAATGTTTTAAACCTCTCTTCACAAACATGCTAACATACTTAAGGCTCCAGAAGTACTTTAGACACATCCAGTCGGTGTCCATTGAGAAGTCACCACCTCAGTCCATACTTGAGTTGGGGAGCCTGAAGGAGTACCATGCACCACTTAAGGCTAAAATACTGACCCTAAGCATTGCAACCACAGACGTGAAACATAACAAAGATGTAAATGCTCCATGGGAGCTCCTAGTCATCGGCATGCAGTCAGCCCTACGAGCTAAACTCGGGCAACGGAAGTTCTACACAAAATCCACCTCTCTTGCCCGATGTCATTCGCCATCCAAAGTCCTGATGTATTTCCAAAGATTCTTCCCCACACTTAACTGATATTGCCAGTTAGTTCATCTCTAATTTTACATCTACTGACAACTATTTTCTTATCTGCTGCAACAGTTCCGCTTCACAAGCTTTTCCCCATGTAGCCTGATGAACAGCATCACATGGCTGATTCTCATTACCCGAACACATCAAAACGGACAAAGGAAACTATGAGCTTACTAAACTCTAATTTCACAGAACATTTACTGAGACAAAGGACATTGGCTCACAAGGCTATCTTTGCTAGCAAGACGCCAACTGAAAAGACAAAAAAATACCTAAAGGACAAGGAATTGACCAACTTAGGCATTTCATTTCACGATTTTTAATGGAAACTGTTTTTTATATAGATCGTGCAAAATTCCACCTGTTCCACCAGTCTCAGAATGGAAGCTGTTTCTAGCCTCTCTTGATAAGGTGCTCCCTTCCATCTCTAATATTGTTGCCTTGGAGAAGAAGGAGGAAATCCCTCTCTTTGTCATACACTGCTGCCGCGCTCAAGAGTACTTTCTCGAACCTACACATGCCAAACAGTCCTCATGATCTGCAGCAACTGCAACTGAAAATTAATTATCTTTATCAGGTTCGATATGGAAGTAGCTCATGAACTGCAACAACAAGCTGTAAATGTTTCCAGGAGTGACCAGAAATCGTGAGTATTTGGAATGAATATGCCATACAACAGCAGGGTTTCCATCAGGAATCTGATGGACACTGACAACAAGCCTGCCGAACAGACCGACTGGGAAGTGCCGCGTGGTGCAACGACGACTGCAGCAAGGTAGCTACAGTGAAGTAAGTCTCTGTATTGAAACAGAAGCACATTTTTCCCAGTTTTAAGTGGTACACTATCTGTTTTACATAGGCCTAGTTCTGAGCCCAGCATGCAATTTTGTTACAGGTGCCATTTCTAGCCTATCCCTCTCTGAACTACAGTCACTCCTTCCCATCCTCCCTTTCGAAACTCTTCATTAGTTTCAAGCCACACATGTTCACATCAGATAGTTCCTGAAGGACACCTCTCCCTCCAGCAACTGAACTTCAGTGATCTCATTACTTTGAAGACACATTAATCTGGAAATGTAGCCTCACTTTAATAAGGCAGCCAGTAGCAGAAACTCGTATGCTTTGCTATTAGAACAACACGATCTGATCTCTGACAACACAAGCCTTGCCCATCAGGAGTTAAGACAGTCCTTCACAGATAAATTTCTGGAACATTAGTTTCTACACTTCCAGTATGTTAAATGCCCGAAGACAGACCACACAGATCCCGAAACACAGTTGGACAGAGTTTTATAACTGTGCTAAACTTTTACAGAGACAGTAAGTTACCATATTTATGCATTTGCTTTAGGATTTGTTCTGTGCTGTTAAACTGTTGCCAAAGACAAGCCTGCTACATACATCCTCTCATTCCTCCTTAATACCTTCAGGGATCCCAAGAACCAAGTCATCTTCAAAACATGTCCGAGTACTTTACATATGGAGATCTTCAAAGACAGAAGATTTCTTACCATATTCCTTGCACAACTCCCAGCACTTGTACATTTCCTTTTCACGCCCGAGATGATGACAGGCAATAACGCGCCAGTTTTTCCAGGCACAGAGAAATACTGAAAAGCGCTCTCACACCGTTCACGCAGTTGTTACAGACCTAACTCTTCTTCCTATGCGAGATCAAAATATTTCACATGCAGTACTACATGAAAACCATGTAATTAAAAACATACTTCAAAGTCGTGATGTGTGTGCCAATCATGGTGGTATTCATACATTTAAACTACAAATCTGTTTTACACATCTGGGCATTTTTATGCTTTCATCTTGTTTTAAGAATGCATAAAACTTCGAGCTATTAATATCTATTGCCAGGTGGCTTTGTTACCTCTCCATCCTTTGAAGGTTCTCCCACAATTCCAAACTTCTCCCCTTCACCCCCCACAAAATTGCCTGAAGCACCAGTATATTTTGTCATTGGTTACACTGAAACATATTTATCACCACAGCATAGCACTGCCTCATCCTCTGACTCCGGTATTATGTGGCTAGCAGTTGTTGTGGTGACCTCTTAATCTCATTAAGACGTTAAGATTTCTTCTGAAATACCTTTCAAATCCTGCGTATCACTCTAGGCAAACACAGCCCACAAAGGAGGACTCTGCTGACAACACAGCACAGATCTGCAATTCATCCTTATCAATTCTATTCATCCTTTAGGAATGAGACATGCCCAAAATCCAGATTCCTCTACCAAACCAGAGACTCAGATGCCACCACAAGTGAACAACTTTATTTCACTTTAGCTCCTGGCTATTACTTCTAGTTTAACTGTGGCTTAGTGAAAAAAATTCTCATTTAGGAAATTCATGTTTCTGATGAGGTAACACATCAATCTCAAGCACTAACAACAGCCTACTAGACTGCTGACACTACTTCAACCTAACCTCGCAAAAATATTATGTGCAAATCAACACAGATTAATTCTGAATACTTTTTATATATTACTTACACTTTCAACAGCTTTGGTTTTTTTAGGCAATGCAAATGCATCAGTATTATCGCCATGAAGACTTGAAGTGTGTCCTCCAGCCAAATGTTTCCTGCTTCCCGTAAGCTCTCAACTGCCCAGCAGATAGTCCCTCATGTAAAACTGGGGCTGCAGCAAACAAAATTCTGAGCTTCCACAGCAGATACTAAGCTCCAGTCACGAGTCATGGACAATAGCGCTGCTTCTCATTGTTCTGGGCAGAGAAGTGGGGGAAGGACGGCTCTGCGCGGGAAAGAACTCCAAAATCTAGACAGCATTTGGCATAGAAATCTGCAAACCTCTGCTCATTTACAGTGTTTCGCTTGAAACGTTAAACAGTAAGTGCTCTGCAATTACTAAAGAAATAGGCTGCACAGGTTAAGTCAAACAATCAGATTAATACAACAAAAAACAATTACTGACAAGTAAATTCCAGGGACTCACTTTTAAGGTAAGTTTTCTGTATCTTTCACATGAGTAAAGAATGTGGAATTGTATTTACTGAAAGTCGAAACATGTAAGGAAATGAAAAATCAGAAAGATCAACTGGAAATATCATTAGTATTGTGAGGGGAGGGATCAAGAAATCAGTAAAAGTCCAGTCATCAGCAAATAAATCACAGTACTATATAAGGCCTGATGCAGGGGCTCTTTGGAAACCATTTGATCAGCATTTCTTTCAGTTGCAGTTCTGGCACGATCAGCCTTCTCCATTCCAACTGCCCCTGCCTTGGCTGGCACACCAGAAGTACCTACGCATGTCATCGGGACAGAAGGCTGGATAAGGTAGGAGTTAACCCATGCAAAAGGGCTTTGTTTTTTTTTCCACCCACCGAAGTCAACGGGGCAGATTCCACCATCAGCTTTCGGCATGCTGACGCTCAGTAACCACAGCCACCGGAGAAAGGTGTCACATACCACACCAGGCTGCCCGACAGCGAGGGCAGCACAAGCGCAGTCATTTAGACTAAAACTTCCGATCACGAGGAGTGCCAGCGAGTCTAGAGCCCTGACCCTCCTTTGGGTCTGCTTAGCAGAAACCACCCAGGCATTTCACTGCCTTTCAGGGACGAGGTCCAGAAAGGGCTTGCCTAACTCCTTACACCGTGGGTTCCTGTGGTGAAACAAGCTGGTACAGTTACTCCAATCTACAGCCTGTTCCCGGAGTAATTCAGAAGCATTAGAGAAATGGGGCGAGGGGTCAGGCAATGGTTTTGACCGGGGCAAGAACCTGGTGTCAGCCACCACTTGTCTCAGGGACCAGTGGCACAGCCTCAGTACTCGCACCTCGGCCAAGGAGCTGTTCCAAGGCCCGTGGCCCTGTGGCTGGGGAAGCAACCACAGAAGGGCAGAACAGAACGCCTCTGTTTACTGAATGAATCAAGAGGTTTGACTTCGAAAACTGCAATGTCCCGGAACCAGGAAACTTCTACTCTACCAATGGAGCTGGTATTTACAACAGCTTGCCTCACGCAAGAAAAATTCAATGCATTTTAGCGTATACAGAGTAGTTGTCGTTTCCTACTTTGCTTTTAGCCTGCAGTCATAATTACTGTCCTTGCAGAATCTATTTTTGATAGTTCTAAAGAAAAAAAATTGTTAAAAAACTCTTCCCTATTCTCTCAATATGCCACATGATTTCTTTCAATTTAGGATTGAGAAAAATCAGTTTAAAAACGTTTTGGGATCGCTAATACATAAAAACTACCCTTGCCGTAGATAAATTTTTTAAGACAAAAATCAGTGCTGATTCATGAAAGAATTCTTTCAATCCAAAGAAAAAGCAGCCGAGTAGCTATTAACTTATCAGATTTCCTCATTATCTTCAGTATTTAAATGCAGTTGTTCCAGCCCTTCTCTGTCAGCACGCATTGCTTACGACATAAATGTCAGCAGCGTTAAAATGATGGCATACTTGACACCAAGAGAGAAATCTGCTTTTTTGGGTGGGTGTGTTTTTATTTAAAAGAGCGGGGAAAAAAAAGAAAAGCAGTATGGCAATAATTGGATAGCCCAGCAGTGTTTTGCCCTCCTGAACCCTGCAATGACCCAGAGGATTTGCACTCCACTGCTAATCAGAAGGCTGGCTGTGGCCATTTCCCATGACATAGCTGAAATTCTCCAAAACTTGCCCTCTCAACTTCACTAGCCACACCATACTGAAACTATTTGCTGTACCCTTCGGCTGTCAATCACAACACCCATCCCTCGACTCCCTGCTGCAACGGCACAGCTCCTGCGGCCCCCGTGTCAGGGCTGCAAACCTTCCACACTTACTGCTGACCTGCAATCAGCAGTACAAACTCCCTCGGGGAAGCAGCTGCTTCTGCAGACCTGCTTTTCCAACTGCAATACTAGAGCAGGAGGAGCAGGTGCTCTTACCTGGTACACGCTTTAAAAGGAAACCAAACTTTTTATTATGAAACTTAAGTAAAAAGAAAATTATAGCCTATTCACATACTTAAATGTAATCTTTAAATTTCTCTCTCAAGTTAATAAACCTAAGGCCTTTTTCTATTCAACAACCTTGCTGTCATTCCAGGCTCATCTAACCTATTACACATTCTCTTCAGTGGTGCATAAAAATGGCTCTGTTGCATTTTATTCTTCCCTATTAATATCAGGAACCATGGGAAAGATAGAATCCAATTTCTGATCTGTCCATGTGTTTCTGTTATGTCATAAAAAGTGGACAGTGTTAGTAGCTTTGAAAAAAAACCTACAACAAAAATGAAAGTTGCTAAGCACACTCATTCAGGTTTCCTCATTTTAAGTTCATAGCGTTTAACCAAGGAATTCCATGACTTTTCAAGGCAAGGCACAGCTAAACCCTTTGTTTCCTGTCTATATACCAAGAGAGTATTTAAGCACTGTATAAAATGAGTATTTACAACATCAGTACTCAGGAATGATCACAATCCAGTCTTAAAAATTTACGTATTCTTCAACAATTCAAGTAGTGTCTGATTTTCCTAATGTTCCCATTAAAACCAGAAGCAGCAATTTTTAAGCCTAGGAAAACTTTCATTCAAAAACTGCCAAGTATCTCAATAGTTAGCTGTTTATAAAATATCCTAGTAATGCAACAATCCCAAGGCAAACGGCAGCATTATTGTAACACTAACAAAACCTACAACATTATGCGTATTTATAGTGTTTGGCCTGCTGCACTATACACTGTTTTCCTTAAGCATTTCATTCTCTTCAAAAGCAGTCTGAATGTCTGCAGTAAGAAAAGGTTTCCAAGAGCAACTCGGCATCAGCACAACTTACTTTTTTCCATCACTGATGTTGCAACTAAAGAGGGTCAGTAAAATATATACATGTGTGAAACAACCATCACACCAAGACATTCAGCTACCTAAATAAACCAACACCAACTCTTAACACAAGTACAACCTAACAGTGAACTAATCCACACTAATTTACTCAAAAATGTAATCCAATCCTTTAGAACACATGCTGTTCAAATAATGCACTTCAACAAATGAAAATTCCCATCAGGACACTGAGTCTCACTCACCACATACCACATTTTTTTTGCCCTTATCTGGCAATTCCTTGCCTTACTACCTGATAATTAATACTTGCTAACATGACTTTAAAAATCAGCCCAAGCACACACCTGGTAGTTTCTGAAGAAACAGTTTTTCCATGCAAGATTTTTGTTTTCCCAAGTTATTGCCTAATACAGTTAGAAACACCGAGCAGAACAACGTGTAGGTTTACAGTAGATAGATTGGGCAATCAAGACCTAAATCAAATGCGGCGCAGTGACACACAATCAAATATACAAGTATAAATGCACCGCTGCACAACAGTAGCATCTCTTTGTAACTAGGTCTATTTTAAAACAGTGTAAAAACAACCACCTAAGACAACTTTTTTTTTTTTTTTAATTGTCTGGGTTGGGTTTTTTTGGTTGCTTGGGGTTTTTTAATAGTCTCTTAGTAAAAGCTTCAAAAGGACTACATGGCTTCTCAAAGTTTTATAATGATACCATTTGTTGCTATTTTTTATTTCAGGTACTTAAGTAATACATGCTTTCATGTTAGTTTACAGCGTGACCCGCAAACATGGAGCTGCGGTAACTCAGCAGGTGCTACCCCAGACCAGCAGTAATGCACATTTGCTCTACACAGAGCCTCCTACTCAGAAGCCCAGCGGGCCCTTGACCTGGCTCCTGCTGGCTGTCATTCAGTTTGAAGCCACCAGAACTGCCATACTAGAATAAAATCACTGCCGCAAGATCCTCCTGTGATTGCCTCTTCCAGGCTGCCAGCCCCGATGATGTTTTCCATACATGGATCCCTCTTCTGTCCTCCAGTATTTTTATATCCAGGCATAAGTGAAATAAAAACTAACCATTTTTTCATACCTACATAAAATCCTCCAGAGAGCCCCAATTCCCGTGAGAAGCCTCTAAACATATTTTTTAGTAAGTGATGATAGGCAAAAAATACATTATCCATCCTTTTATTCAAATACTGAAGTGCATTAGGGGTACTTCAGAAGAAATAAGAGCACTGCACCTCAAATGCCACTTCTATATTTCCTCCTACGAATTATAAAACATATGACACTATGAAACGTCAAGTAATACTTAAATGTCCTATTTTCCATAAGCATCATAGCTACATGCTAAAAACTGGGACACATAGAATCATGAAAAGTGACTTGGTAAAATCATGACTCACAAAAGGATTTGCAACCCCTTCAAAGTAATCAAGAATAATTTAAGAATTAAATAATTAAGGATAATTATGCTATCAGGAATTATTTTGAATTAACATTCACTAGAGTTTCTGAAATACCGATATTCTTTCTTTTCAATAACTAGTCATTCGTACACTGACAAAACAACAACCTGTCTAAGATATAACTCAGGTCTGTAATAGGGACATTGAATTCTCTTAGAGCGAAACATAACGAGAAAGCAAAAATTTTGTAGACATAGTAGACCAGTTCAAACCTCTATTTGTGTTTGCATTTTTGTTTAAAAAAAGGCAACAAAAACCCAAACAAGGCAGTTCATATACATGCCCTGAAGAAAAACAAAGTAACACAGCTTTCAACCATCCTGGCAATTACCCACTCATCTTCGTGGGGAGGAGAGCTACAGGTGATGCCTAACTTAAGTCTACAAATACATAAAGCATGGAGTCACTAAATAACATTAAATGGTTTCACTCAACTCACAAAATGACTTGGTCTTTTATTACAAAAAACATCATAAATGAGAAAACCATTCTGGATTTTTTATGTTTAACTTAAAATAAATCTTCCTGAAATTCAAATTCTTGTACCATTCCCATAGTTAACAGTTACTGCACAGATTACCTGTCACTGACATATCAGTCTAAGAAGCTTAACTTATTTCTTGGTTGACTAGGTGAGAACTCTTGAACTAATTAAGCCAATCCACATAACACAAATGTTACGATTTCAGAATATTTTTGATGATTTTGTACACACATGTGTTGTTGCAACATGAACTCTGTAAAAAACTTTGTGGAGGAAAAAACACTCCTTAAAAAAAAAATCTTTTGTCATACATATTAAGTGAAAGTATGTAATTCAGTAACTGAATTAAGTTGAGTAAGTAACATAAGTTGAGCCCTTCTGGAGGCACTACCATGAAGTCATTCCCTTCAGTATCAGATGAATTGATAATCATGCAAGAAATAGTATTATATTTTCCTCAGCTGGAACTTTACCACCAGTTTCAAAATACAGCATGCTGGAAAGAACGTGTTTATCTCCAAAACACCGAGGAATACACTGTATATGTTTTAAATAAGCATACAGGATATTAAACATTACAGACTCAACAACATTTGTCTCCACAGGGTCATCCCAGCTCTGCTGCTTCACCATCTCATTCGATATATTGTTTGGGACTATTTGCATCTGCTCATGTTTTACTTCACTTACCAATCCCACTTGTGACATGGCCATAATTTCGTAGTAGCTTAAAACGTGTCTGAAATTCAGCATAACCCAGTGGACACTAAGATAACATCTCCTTTTAACCACCCTTTTAAAATAGTTGGGATTTTTATGTAATTTAAATAGACTGCTGACACTGTAGTAACAGTACCTTAGAGGCTGTTGGGAAATAAATTTGAAAATTAAATCAAGATCAGACTTAAGATCAGAAAGAAAACAATCATATTTCTGTAGTTGCAACCTGAAACTAAGTTAATAATATTTAAATTTAAAAGCTACATTCTTAGATATTGTGAGGTTGAGACCAATTTGCCCTTCTTGCAAAATTTACCGTTAGATACATACACAAAAACGCCACAGACCAGAACTGAAAATCTTGGCAGATTCAGTAACGTGTGCTCTAGAAAAAAAATTACGAACAACTGTTCTGTTTTCAATAATGAAAATCCAATGCTATTTGAAAAACTTCATACACACGTTATTGATATAGCCATGAGCACTCAGACCGTGGCCAGGAACTGAAAGGGGCCGGTTAGCCAACTTGCCGCTACCATCTTCACCGCAAGACAGGCTACAAATTGTATGAGCAGTAGGAACCCCACACATCTTCCTGGGGATCTCATGACTTTTCCTCCTGTACAAGGCAGAAAAACATGGGTCGTCCAGAAAAAAACCCCACTGGAAGAGTGTGCCCCCACAGGAAGACCTCGAGCGGCCATGCCAAGCCCACCCTGTAAGAGGCCCTCGGGAAGGAAAACTCTGAGGACATGACAGGACCGGTCTATGCTATACTCCCTTCTTTTCTTCGCCTTACCATTTTCTAGGAGTAACTGGGAAGCACCTATGTGCATAAGTTATATAATAATCCCAGCACAGCCTACTACGCCAGTCACTCTGTTTTTACAAGGTGGTTTTAAGCAGAGCAGAATCGGGTCACATTCAGGAAACGGATCTAGCAAATAACTTTCTCCCACAATGAGATGTTGACACGATAAAATGTAAAACCACCGAACACCAAGGCACACCCTACCTCTGAAAAGCATACCAAAGCCAGTATTACAAGCAGATCTTAACAGCACAATTTAGGACAGAAGATAGCTAAAAATTACTTTCTTTAGCAACAATTAATGAATTCTGGCTCCTGCTGACTTTCAAATTTTGTGGGAGTTGAGAACCCTCATCTCGCACTCCTGCAAGATCCCGGTCATGAGCGCAAACTTGCACCTTTTAGGCACAGTAGCTTCCAGCACCCACAAAATCCTGCCTACTACATTTAATCTTTAATTGAGAATAGGAGAGGGGGCAGGGGGAAAGAAGAGAGAGAAAAACTCAATAATCTAGTATCCCATCCATAGTAACTGCCAAACCTTGAACCAGCTAAAAGCTTCCAAACCATAGCATTAAATACTGTAAATAAATAGATTTAACCACAGAATATTTCAGGTTGTCAGGGACTTCTGGAGGTCATATGGTTTAACTTCCCACTCATAGCACAGCCAGTTTCAATGTTAGCTGAGGTTAATATGCTCCATTCTTTCTTAAATGACAGCAAGAAAACCAGAAAAATCTCTTTCCACAGGGGAAAGAAACAGATGAGCTTGACAACGTAATATTACATATAAAATCCTTAAAAATTAGGTACATTACTGGGGAAAAAAACCCCTAACAACCCAGTGAGTCCTCATTCAAGACAAACCACTACCTTTATTTCTACAACTCATCCCCACAACCTGTATAGATAAAACCAGTCGAGTTCCATGGAAATGGGGGGGGGGGGGGATCATCAATCAAGTATCTACCTGCTGCATAATTCAAAAAGTACACAGAAGTACTGTCACTGGCTATTCAACTCAGCAGATATCTTCAGTGTAGACATCAATACCTCTACCATCCCCAGCACTCCTCTAGCATTTGAACACTCACTGGTAACTGGAAGAGCATGTTCCAGTACAAATATCTGGAATTTTCATAGGTAAAAAGTGCTTCTCCACAGGTAACTGCTTTATTCTTTCAGGTCACCTTCCTTAAGGGAGATACCAGGCTGAAAGCCTCAAGCTTAGCTTGCTTTGGCATTCTTTATTCCAAACTGACACCGGTGTTGGCATGTGCACACACACAAAAATGCTACAGAAACACTCTGCTGAACTTCTTTCTCATTTTCGGGACACGGCTACAGAGTCATGCTAGAGCCACAAGTCCTCAGTTCTCCATACATCTTGGCATGCTCAATGTGCCTTAAAAAAACAGAGAAATCCTTTTCCCCTTTTCATTTCATTATTTTGAAAGAAAAGACTCCATGAGGTGAATTAAGAGGTATAAAAAACCCAGACTGGTAACCAACGAGTCTCCACTTCTGAAGGCATATTCATTTAGACTTTCCATAAAACTGTACTTACGTACATACACAATTTACAAACTTTAACTACAAAGTTCAGAATAAGCTACCTCATTTTTTTTGCAGAGTTCGGCATCAGGGACAAGGCCTGCCGTAAGCCACGGCATCCACAGGCCAGGCCATCCAGTGGTTGCTTCTTTGTTCGTGCTCTTCTCTAAACAACAGAACTGGTTTACCTCATTAAAGAGGAGCTGGAATAAGCTCAAGCTTAAGAGAGTGAGGTGGTCCTCATTTTTAAAAACTAGCAATGCCATTTGGGAAAATGAGTAACAAGCAGTGAAGAAAAATAATGCCCTTAAAGCAACTGAAATACCAGTCTTGAAGACAAATTAGTGAAAAACTTGAGGCCAGTAAAAAGGAACATTGTTTTCTTTTGAAATTCACCACCAACTGGGGCAAGTAGCATGTTGCATTCCCCAGGCTTATGGGAAATTTGTTTCCTGTCGTGTCAGGAAAAAAAAAATACCATTATTGCTATGGTCCCTCTGGAGCACATAATTACTGATACATATAAACTACACTTTATCAAAATACTTGACAAATGTTGCCTTCAAAGCCAAAACTAAACAGTCTAGTTTAACGAAAACTGTTAGTCTAATTCTGTTCTTATTATAGGAAGGACTGGCAGAAATGGAAACGCTGTACCACACACATGCTTGCCCCAGTCCCATAACTAATATCAAAAGAGAACGATGGAGCTTCACTAAATCATAATTCCTTTAGGTGAGTCGTTGCCTTCTGGGGCAACAGCCTTGCTCTGGCAGAGATGCGCCATTACATCCTCCCAATAAACCCAGTAAAATGACGTTGCTAGATTTACGTGTTTTACTGCAACCAGTCTTACTGCAATGCAAAATCCTGGGACTGGTATTTCAAGTGCAGTCGTTGGCAGTCATGTAAGTACATAATATAGCAAAAGAAATATGAGGCCTCTGGAGTAAAGGAAGGGAAGTTGTTTAAGTGAAGTACCTCCTACAGACCAACAAGTACCCAGATCAAATAACACCAAGATCAGACACTGGAACAGCTGCCGCTTCTGGAGAAAAAGCTTTTCTGGAGAAAAGTCCTAACAAAAACGTAGCACGATATCCTGTCAGCTCTGCTGCCAATAAGGGAACATAAGGTATGGGGTGAATCAAGCAATTATTGGGGAAAAAGTAGGAAAGGATGCTGTGAGTAGAAGTGAGTCCAGAAAAAAGCAAAAATCCCATTCTAATACTTTCCAAGATACAGTTACTACGTGCATACGCTAGTTTAGAAAAATCAGTTTAGAACTTGGAGACTGGTAACATGCTAGTGGAATTGGCAACCTTTCTTGCTTCCAGTGGTAGAGAAAACATATTGAGGTGATGACTATCCATAACTAAATCAATCCAGTGATTTAGTCAGAGTCAGATCCAGTGATGACTATCATAACTAAATCAACAGGGAGTTCTACTAACGTGATGGTGTAATAAGAAAAAAACATTACTCTCTCAACAAAAGAAAGTAACTGTGTAAGCGTAATGTTTGGTTTTATATTGGATGCCTTACTCTTCAACATTTTCCCCCTCACAGTTCATTAAGCATTGGCATTGTGTCTTGCATGTAAACCACTCAGAACATTAAATTTCTCTTTCCTTCATATATCAGTAGGAATGAAGTAAATCCATATTAGCTGGTTCCTGAAGAAAATATTTCATAGATAGGTCTCTAGTAACAGCCCATCGAGGAGTTTAACAGCGGAAAGCAAAATACAGGTACTTAATTCCAAATATGCTTTGTTCAATTTTCTAAATAGTATTTGAATTTTCATTGTAGGAAATATCAAACTTCAGAGGCATTTACTACGTATTAGTTCCAAAGCATTAGGTAAGGGAAACACATGAAAATCAGCTCGTGGACCTTTTACAACACAAGGTCACAGAAATCACAGAA
>NW_010530761.1:14604-32111 GCF_000687285.1 Phaethon lepturus | reverse complement strand
TGCACAGCTGTGGTGCCAGCCGGAGCTGGAACGGCTGCTCGCTTCCACCTAGGACTTTACAACCCAACCTCACGGACAGACGGGTCTCCAAAGCTCCAGGTTGAACCTGGAGTAAATCAAGGAGCCCTGGTTTCATATGATAGTTCACACGCCGCTAGCTTTTTTTCTTTTCCTCTCTACAAATTTCTGAAGTTTTGCGTTTTAGAAAGAGTGATGCGCCTTTTATTCTAAGGCATACACAGTTTCATTGTTTTCTTGCTCAGTCTCTGTATCCTGTGGTGGCAAAGCTCGGAGAGCCAGCTAACCAAGCTGGGAGAGTTTTCCACAGTACTGTCAAGTGGATTATTTATGTCCATTACAAAAATAACTGGGTTTCTAAGTATCCATCTTGTGGGGCACTCTTAGCTCAATGTAACATTTTTCATCATGAATAACCAATTAAAAAACTCATCTTGCAAAGCTGCGTTAAAATGGCCATTTGGGGAAACTGCAGGCACTAGCACTGTAGTGGATCTGCTGGCAAAATACACCCAAAAAATGAACTTTACAATATGTTTCAGAAAGTCATATATCTTTACACATTCTGAAAGTTACGGACCTGTTTCAATGTTTGATTTAACTCCAAATTCCTAGCAGAGGTGCCAGTGCAAATGCTTTTTCACGTTTGTCCTGGCTGTCTCAAAATAAAGCTGGCTGGAGGTGGGTCCGGGGCCCCAGATCTGTCCGCACTGCTGCAGCCCTCCGACCACGTGAGGATGGAGCAAATGTGACCTTTCTCAAGTGCTTCGAAGCGAATCTGCGGGACGGGAAAGTCCCTCCCTGTATAAGTGAAGGGATTGGATTCGACACCTGCCCACTGAAGCAGAGGCTTTTGTGAACCGGCAGAGAGCATTTCCATTTGGCTTTGAAGAGGCTAATGTACTTCAGCTGTTCAACGCCTATAAAAGTGAGGCCATTTATTTGAATAGTCGTAGGCTTTTAAGGTCAAAAACCAGCATGGATTTCAGTGAGGAGGATTTTCCTTAAAAACTATACGCCGTGAATGTATAATGTAATTCAAAACTCAAAAATTAGAAGTACAAGACATTGGACCAGTTTCTCTTTTGACAGATATTTGGCCGTTACTGATCCTTCTGCCCGTCCTACCCATGCTTACGGAGGCAAGAGGTGTACCAGTGGGAATTTTGGAAGTGTAGCACCGATCCCCGCCGTGACAGCATGTGGGCTGGGGCTGTGGGGCAGGTTGGCCCCTTGCCCCAGCACCTCGCTGGGACTCGCTCACATGCCTCTCCGCACAAAGTCCTCTGGGCAAAGTCTCGCTTCCAAAAAGCCCTGAAAAGCCTCTTTTCTGCATAAATTTGTAATTCCTGTTATTGAGAGACTCAGGAGTTTAAATAAAGCCCGGAATCACATGGAGTGTTCCAGTCACACATTTTTGGGTTTTCTTTTTAAAACATTCTTAAAAACGTTCTGCAGTCAGCTGTGTGGCAGCCAACAGCCATTGCTTCCTTCCACATCAGAACATGTAGGAGCATCTATTTTAGTTGGGAGAAAACAAAAAATCACACTAACTTGATTTTCCCTTTGATCCCTCATATTTCCTACATGCTTTCCTCTCTGTTTATAGCATCTGACATAATTCCTTTGGTCAGATTTTATGCCTGAAGTCATTTAGGCCAATTTTAGCTTCCTTTTTATCAGGGCTTTGACGTCTCAAGCAACTTAATCTAGGTCAGTAAAGTACCTGCTGTTGAAAGGAATTTTCTTGAGTAATGTTTTGATGTCAGAAGGGCCTTCCTCGGCATGCGCAGGTCGCAGGTCACCAGGCGCGTACAGTACGGAAAGGGCAAGCCACTGCTTGTTAAATACTGGTCAAAAAGCAGTCTGAAATGATATATATACATATTTGAAATCCTTTTACATGAAGGGGTTTGTGATTTTTAAATGGCCGATGTGATGTAGTGTAAAAATTCCAGCAGTGTTTTCTTTGGAGGAGAACGGGCATATGAAAAGTTTGGGCTCAGGATCACACCGCAGAAGTAGCAATTACACTGGTTTCAGATAATTCCCAGACCAAACCTAATTGCCGAGTTTACAGCTGTGCGGGTCCAGTGAGCTCATTCGTGAGAACAACCACAGGGTTTGGCCGGTGGGTTATGCTCAACCGCGGGGGCTCATAGCAGGAACAAACCTGATGTGGTTAATAGTGACACTGCTGACTTTTGCATCAAGTTCATCATACCAGTTTCTGCCTTTTTACTACTTTAAGCTGCATGTTTGAGGACCCTTATCATAACACTCAAAAGCTAGACTGCTCCCAGCCACCGAGCTCTTCGCCGTTCTGGCCTGTCATGGTTGCGTCTCTTGCAAACGCCTAATGAAGGCACTGGGGCCAGGTAATTAGCCAAGGCAGAAATACCAGCTGCTGTGACTGGGAGAAAACGGAAGAAAAATAGATTTTGGTTGCACGAGCACCAGAACTAACAAATTTTTTTTTTTCTGGGTTCATATTTCATGATTGATTTGATTTTGTATCTGAAAAAGGGAAGCTCCAGATGAAGCTTTTCCTGTTCAGGCATCTGCAGAGACCTCTCTCCTGTTCCCACCCACCTGTTTTCACAAAAACAGAAGGAATTTAAATTACTATTTATCTGACCTTCTGTCAGATTTGATTAAGACGGGTTCAAACATAACTGAGGTGGGTCACAGGTATAAAGGCAAAAACTCAGCAAAATGTACAATTGCTCTTCATTTCTAAATGATAAAAAAAGGGGATCGTCCAGTCCTTCCCCTACATTTTTAGAACAAATATTGTGAATTACATTTGTCTGTTTTTTCAGTCATTTCAAAAGAAGACGTACAAGCCAATATTTCAGCACTGGTTTAGAACATCCCCTGAAAAATCTAATTTGAATGACATTACTGGAAACTAAAGCGATTGTGTATGTGCTTATTTAGCACATCACTGAGTAGTCTATCAGTAGTACACTAACAAGTAGTGATTTTTTGCCCTTTTAAATTGACTTGCCTTAATTTGTTACATTTGGTTAGCTGGTTTCTGGTGGATTAAAGAATGACACAATGGTTCTCAAATTATGCTCTGCACAGCATTTTTTGGTGGGCTTGATCGAACCCATGGTCATGAGATGCTTTCTTCCCGCATTTCCAGTTGAGAAGTTGTATTATGAGACTCTAAAAATATATTCACATGTTTTCATTAAATTGTTTCTCCATGGTAGCAATTGTTATAGTTGCTGTGTTCATGTCTTTGATTGCTATTGGGAGGAGTGGTGGCTTTTGTGATTGGAAATGGATGAAGAACGGAGCCAATCCAAATATGTGTTTGCATGAGGGACGTATTTTTTGTGGGGAGAGAGAAATCTATTTACATGTGTATTAAGGGGAACACGCCTCACAAATTGTTTTTGCCTTTTCTTCCTTCTGTGAACTTTTAAAGTAGAAAGATTTACTTAATTTATTTTTAAGCTTATGAAAATAGTGTGGGATTTGTCTCTGAGAAGGTCTTACATGTATGCATAAATCATTTTGGCAGGCAAGGAATAACTTAAATTGTGACCATTAGCAAAGATCTCTTTTATTCAAGCGTCTCTTCAAGTATCTGAGTTACACAGGAGGTTGCCAAAACAAGGTTTTGAACACCTAGAGTAAAACACCTTCTGCTTGCTCAGCTTTCCTCTTTTAAGAAATTAGATTATAAGAGGCCACCATTCAGTGAGTTTCTCAGTTACCATTGTCTTTCAAGCTAGACAGGATCAAAAATCTAATAAAAGAAACTGAGAAAAATGTACATTAAATAAATATATACACATAAAAATACAGAAATGTTTTGTATCACAATTTAAATAAATGAAAAAGAATAAAATAAGTGTTTTTTTCTTTCCCACTGCCTCTTTCAGAGTTCAATTGTAAGAGATAAATTTGATCCTGAAGAGGTCTCAGAAGCTGTCTTTTAACTAGGACTGATCAAAAACCGATTTCCCTTGCCTGAAACTTTTCTGGGGTATGTTAAAAAAATTCCCATTCCAAATAGCCTGAAGAATTCAAGCTCTATACCCCAAAATGATGTACCCAAGAATAGAACATAAAACCATAAAATGGAAGTAAATTGAAGTATCTACATACATAACTGTTTTACATTGAGTAATTTTTAATAGTATAGTTCAATAAAATATATAAATGAGAAAGAATTTAACTTCAATTTTGAAACAGAGATTTTTCATTTTACACTAAGTGCAAGAACTCCCCACCTCTGGCTTCACAGCATGTTTTTAATGTTAGTTCATGTTTCCTGGAGATGGTCACCTGACCTGAAATCTTTGCGGATCAAGGAAAAAGCAGAATTCTCTAGGATTTGTTTCTTAGCCTTGTTCTTTTCTGGGGGTTAAAAGTGAACCTTCCTCCTCCTTACAGCTA
This sequence comes from Phaethon lepturus, assembly GCF_000687285.1. NCBI lineage: Eukaryota > Metazoa > Chordata > Aves > Phaethontiformes > Phaethontidae > Phaethon > Phaethon lepturus. The sequence goes on along the minus strand of NW_010530761.1, from coordinate 27,677 downwards.
TAAACATTGCAGTCCACACGGAGAGAAATCTATTTGAAAGTGGCTGAAAAAAGTCAAGAAGGTAAATTAGAATCATCTGCTTTCCAAAGCCTTTCTTGTCTCCACAAAACAATGCCCTCTCCTCCCTCCCAGGCTGTGACTAATTCTCTAACAGTCCTTTCGTTCCAAGGAAAACTCTCATGTAGGCTGACCATATTTCAATGAACAAATGCGGTGAAGATTGACTTTACAGGATTTTTTTCCCCTCTTTACTTCAGTGGCACAAGGGACAGAAAGTGGAGAATACTGGCCTCAATGTAGATGTTGAAGGATGGACAGAGGGGATTTTTTACTGCTGTGTGATTTTGACATAGCTGTGGGTCCTGGCATGTGTACAGTTAACTGGGGTTCATAGTGCGGAATGTTTAGTACCAGCATGTATATCAGGGTCCTCTGCGAGAAAGCATATGCTGAGGGCTGAGGATGTTCCTTAGAAAACCATCGTGTCCCTACCTTGGGGAGAAGCAAGATGATGGGACTAGCTCCAGAAGGGTGTAAATGGAGGGCTGGGGGTCTGTCACAGCCCTCCCGTTGGAGGCTACAGGACCCGGAGTGTTCCCAGAGAGCTGCAGATCTGCCCTGGGAGCAACATGGAAAACCAATAGTTTTTTGAGCTGCCTGCAGCTCAAAATCAGATGGATTTCTACCTGGTTGGAACAGCCTGGTCGGAGGAAAGGGTTAAAAGGAGGAGAGCGTGGACAAACCTGCAAAGAACCTATGTCATTTAAATCCTTGTCATGAAAAGTTTGATATCTTTGCATAGTTTAACAGTGAGCTCTACTTTGATGTTTGAAAGCGCTAATCTCCCTTTGGAAGTGCACATCAGGCACTGTCAGACCTTCTCCCTGACAGTCCTTAGAGGGAAACCAGCTCTTATGACACTCAAACCGGTTGGTGAAAGGGAAGTAACATTTATTTGAAAGAATTCAGGCATGTTGGCTACCTCAAATTCTCACAGATTTGACAGCTTTTTAGGCTGATTTAGCCCAAAGTAGCTGAACCTGCTTTTCTAGCGACTCCACTTGCAGATCTGAGACCTGTTCTTCCAATTTGCCTTTCTGAAAATTAGGGAATCCCTTGAATCATTGGTGGTCATGAAGATTATGTCTTCCATATGACATCCTTTACCATTAAAAATCACAAGCCAATTGTAAAACAAGCTACAGGAATAAATCCAGAACAGCTCTTTTGATTTCAGCAGTTACCTAAAATTGTGTCAGAATGAGAAGGACCAAAAAAGGTCACCTCCATCCCCCCCCCCCCTTTTTTTTTTAGCTCTCTTTTTGTTGATAGGAGATCTAGTTAATTTGAGACTCCTTTGGCCAACCCAAGTGCCAGAGGGTCATGCAGTGCTTGGTAGCTTGATTGCAGCGGCGCTTCACAGGGAACTAGGAGGAAAACCCTATTTTTTTTCTTCTTTTTGGACACCAGTGGCTGGTGCGACACTCAGCAGACATAGTAAGGAATCTGTATTTGGCCAAGGTTTTGCTCCTTCCCTTGCTGCAGGGGAAGCTGGCTAGGGATCCACCGTCCCAACCACTGCTGCAAGCAACAAACCCATCAGTGCGGAGGCTGTCATGGCAAAGGATGGAGCCAGGAGCCGTGCGCCGCGCGCCGGGCTGACTATGGGTGCGTGTGGCATGCTTGGTGCGCTCACAGCTTTTTAGCTGTGGCACGAAACAATGGGAATCTGCTGACCTGATGTGTCAGTAATGCGAAATTCGTGTTGCTAAATGCTGCCTAATAGCTAGGGTAATAAAAACCGAAGCGCGGATCGCACGGGGAGTTCCCTGCCGACAGGCGCCTCTGGAAGCCAGCAGAGCCCCGGAGCGGGCCAAGCAAGCAGCAGGGCTGGGCTTCCTCTCAGAGCTGGTTGTTGCCTGCTGTTGCTTGACCAGCAATCCCCTGACCAGTATCTGAAGCTGTGTCCGCGCGCGTGGCGTCGCTGCGGCCAGCCCAGACTTCTTTCTCCCACTCCCTTTGAAAAATCTGTGACTTTTTTACACTGGTGGTTCCTGGGCTGTGAGACTCCACACACTTTTGTGAGGACAAAGAGCTGCTTCTGCAGCCACATCTGGTCTCCGAAACCAGGGCTCCTTCGCAGTAACTCCCGCATTGTTTCCCTGTCGGCCGTAAGGGAGAGAGCTGGGAACAATGGGTGCGATGGAAGAGCATTTCAGGAGAATATAGATCCTGTTTATGTGGGCAAAAAGCACAATTTTTCTGCCTGAAAAACTTAGACGGTTGAAGCTGCAACCTGGATTCAAGAGGTTTTAAAAGACTATGGAAATTTAAAAAGGATTTCAATCAACTCAGGCTAATTCCTCTGATCTTCTTCAATTGAAAGTGCCTGGTTTAGTTCCTGTGAACATGATCCAAGATCTCTTGTATGAAGAAAGGGTCTTGGGGGAGAAGAAAGGGAAGTAAAGTCTGAAATTTTCATATAATCTTATATCATTAGCAATCCACATGAGGACAATTATTCCAGTAGTAATAACATTTGCATATAAGCAAGGATCCTACAGCACTTTTTTCTCATAGTCACTTCTTGATTCTGCTTGGGCTGATTCTTGTTTGTTAGCTCAGGAATGTCAAAGATGAGAGAAGAAACCTGCATGTCTTCCACTCCTGTACAAGGCTGTTTTCTTGTTCGCTAGCAAACCTCTCAAGCTTTGTGGCCGTTTGCTTGTTTCTGTTAGCTATTTGCTCTTGTATCTCTTAGTGCCTTAAAACTATGCAGGCTAAAGGTCTCAATGCTCAGAACGGTTTAGGCGTCCTTAATTTGCTGGTTGCTTTACTGCAGCTTCAGTTGTGAGAGCGTTACAGCAGTATATGTGTTGGCAGCCCATCGAACTTGTGAGGCAGTACCTTGTAATGTCAGCACTGCTGTTGGCTGTGCAAACCCAAATGGCTCTTCAATAACATCTCTGACAAGAGAAATCACTGACACAAACTAGTTGAAATGCTTCGAATTTAACATCTTGTCCCTTGGACATAGTGCCTGAGGCTTAAAACACAAACAAATCAGCCCTTCACAAGGAGACACTTATGTGCTAAATCCTTCTTTTCCTTGGCTTTGACAAACATCAACAAACATCTTGGCAATAAAAAGCAAGAGATTACATGTTATACATGGGCAGCGAGCATCTCATGCAGCGGAGGGATGGACCATATCTGCTCCCGATGAAAGCAGAACGCTAAGTGTTACGCCATTAGTCATGTGAAATGCACCCAGCACCAGCCTAATGGTCAAAACTAATGCTGATGCTCAGGGGTGTCTTGTCAGGGCTTGGAAAGCGCAAACTTCCGTGGGTGTGTAAATTAGTGGGCAGATGTCATACCTTGACTGGCCTTCTTCTAAGAGACGATCTACTCATTTCAGTACTTCTTTGGTGCCCCTTTCCCTCGTTCCCAGCCGTTCATGACTCAGGCAGATAAAATCTTGGTTGAAAAGGGCAAACGCTTCACTGAAAAAAAAATAGTTAATGGAAAATAATGTCATATTTTTTACATTCTGCAATTGTCTCTGTAGGGACAGTAGTTGCTGTTTATTTTAGTGGCTTATGTATATGTTTAGAGTGATTTTTTTTCACATTACAAGTAGGACATCACTTACACTTTAGTTGCTTGTCTTACTTTTCAGATGAATAAAACTCCCACAGATGAAAGCTTGTCTCACGTGAAAGAACTGTTGAAAAAGTGTTTCTGTGGACATAAAATCTGACATGATGATAAACTGAAACTGCTCACTCCCCAAGGATGACAAAACTCCAGCAACTTCAAAGCAAAGAAAGAATTGCCAGAGGGGAAATTGTAATTAAAATTAGATAACCTGTATGAAAAGCATCCAATTTGTAGTCTATAAAAGCATTTTAGAACCACAGTTCTTCAGCCCCAGGACCATCACTGTAATAATTACCTCAAGACTTTCACAGTGGAATCAAAACATGTCAATTTGTTAATGAGTCAGTATGTAGCAGTAAGGAAAAGACTCTAACAAGGGAATACAAACATAAAGACTGCATTTCTATTTTTAAGCAAATGCACTGTTGAAGTCAAGTTGAAGCTTTGGTTCCTGTGAAAGTTCCCCGTCCCCTCCCGAAGAAGTGGTTTTGAACTGAGTGAATCGGCCGCTTCCACGCTTGATCTTAACCGGAAGGCCAAGACGTGTGTCACGGAGCCTCTTGGGTGGTGTGGCTTCATCCCAAGCCGTTCCTGCAGGAATATCGGGCTGCTGTAATGGCCGTGCCTGGCTGGGACAGTGGCCGCCCCACGCTCCTCCCCTCCCAGCTGGGATCCCTTGAGCCATCTCTGAGCCCCAACCACACAACTTTCAAGTGATAAAGTATGTGAAATAAGCAAAACAACCTCTTTTGGCTGTCCTCCGAGGTGAGTAATGGCCTTGCTTGTCTTAACTACCTGCCTGGAGTGGCGAGGCAGTCGCTGGACTAAGGATTATATGGAGCACTTCTGGCCTGAGAATCTGTGAGATGTCAAAAAGCTAAGAGCTTGAACCCAGCTGGGAAGGTAGATTTCTTCTTGTTTCCTCACCTTCCAGCAGAGTTTTTTATCCACCCTCTGCTTTGCAGCAGCTAATCCACAAATCTGGCGCTTCCCCAAAGCAGCTGTACCGCTAGTGGCTGCTCTCGCAGCAGGGCAGAGATGGAGGCTGCCCTGTTGCTGTGCCAACACAGAGCAGCAAAAATACGATTTCCAGCTAATTATTGTATGCCTCAGATGAGGAGAGGATTAAGGACTTCTTTCAGAGTTTGGCTGGTTGTGGGGTTGGAGGGTAGAAGTGCAATGGGGAGAGATAGGCGATGGAAAGAAAAGCCTGACAGGACATACGAAAAGGAAGGAGAAACGGGGCAAGAGAGATGAGAAGATGAAGAGGTGGAAGCAAGGAAAGGAAAAACTGCATATGAGGAGGAAAAGTAAGGTAGCGAAGTCAGAAAACCACTGTATTTACACGGATTGGCACTTCTTAACTCAAAAGAACCTCAGCCTCAGGTCAAATAAATCTTATTTCTTTCTTTCGCCATTGTGCTACAGCAGTCACACTTAATGTAAGATGAGTTCAAGGCCTGACGATATTGATACTATCAAGTAGTGCAGAACTCAGGGAAGTGTTAAGGCAAAAACAGCCCTTTCCATCACTTGGCTGCCGAGTGCGCCATCACTAGATCTGGGGAAACCCTGCTAGAATTTCTGTAAGGAGAATGTCTCCTCATCTGCCGTGTTACCTACAGCGTTGGTAGCCCCAAGGAAACCCTGCGGTGTGATGGCAGGATGGTTTACCTGGAAATTAGGGACTCTGGAGGAACAAACTGATCTGTCAATGCCCAAAAGCATCTAAGTCCCTTTCATACTATTTGTTGCCAAGTCCTTCCTCTTTTCTATGACCAGGAAAATTCAGGATTCAAAGGTGCATCCAAAACTACCTGCACGTCATTCATCTTTGCTCTTTCCAGGTCCATCCTTTAGATCAAATCCTGTTTGCTGCTCTGTCCTCATTTAGCAGCTTGTAATTTTGGTTTCTGAGGGAGCTGCAGAGAACAATATATAGTGTTCACACACGAAAGTGTGTACTACATCATTCCAAGTGAAAGCGGTATAGGTACCTACCAAAATCACCTCCCTTCACTAAGGAGCTGACAGACAAGAGAGGTTAAGAGAAGAAGAAGGGCTGGAGGGAAAAGTAAGAGTAGCAAGGGATAAGTAGTGATCTTGTGGGTCTCAATCTCATAATTAGCTAGGGCAGACTTCTCTTTGTCCTAGGATAAAAAAAAAAGCTAATGTACTAGTTTACTGCCAAAGTGAGCCATTTCATTACCTCTGATAACTTCACAATATGATAATAATCAGGAGGACTAGATTTGATCTTTTCCGGTTAAGAAAATAGGGAGGAGATAAGTGTTTTCTCTGCCTTCCTCCACGTGACATGGTAATCCAATGTGCTGTACATGACAGCGGGGAAAAGCTGCACATCTTCCTAAATGTTCTTATGCATGGCCTATGCTTGCAAGCATTTATAATGATAAACTATTCATTATATCATTTTTGCTTAAGGCAAAAATATTCTGGTGATCTGATTTAAACGCATGGAGTTATCTCATGCCGGTCTCTATTTATGGGAGCGGTGACTCCAGGTGCTGCTATTATTAGCACTGTTATGAATGCTATTTGTGCTTTGTTGCAACACTTTTCATTTAATCTAACATCCCAAGGCACTTTATGAAAAAAAGTTGTTCCATATCAGTAGTGCCAGATGTAAGTAAATATTCTTCCAGCCAGGGATTTACCTTTACCTGGGAAATGCAGGCTGCTGGCTACTGCATGGGCCCAGAAATCAGCAGATCTGGATCCCGTTTGTAGTTTTTGTAAAGGTTTTCTGCGTTGGAAGAAAGGTTGTCCAAGGGTTAAAACCTTTGGGAGAATAGAAAGATGGTGACGCAAAGGAGTCAATTGCCAGGTTCTTTACCTTTCTGAATCTTTTTGTATAAGGAAGATGCTTCATGCCTTCCACGAGCTCCCCTCCACATTGTCAGGCTGTGAGTGATTCAGGCCACAATCAGGAGACTCAAGTGGAGCAGAAGAGCTTTTAGAACTCACTGTGGGATACACAGCCCCAGTACAGTGACTGGTGGTTATCAGGCAGCCCAAAGTGAGTCAGGAGAATTGCTGGAGCGCCATGAGTCGTGGCCAGGCGTGGGTTGCTGGGTTCCTGCTCTCTCCGGTCCAACTGGGACACCATGGATGGCTGGATCCCAGCTCCACACCAGACCTTGACCTGAACTTCCATGCATCCTGCTTTGCAAATAAAGGAAATGCAGGCATGCACTCCAGGTGGGAGGTCCAGGTGGGGGACCCGGCACATTTTAAATGGAAACAACGGAATCATTGTATCTGTGTGTCTAGTTGTTATGGATTTACTCACACAGCAGGATGGGAGATAGAAATGGGGACTTTCCAAGGATTCTGCCTTCTGGAAGATTTTCTTTTATCAAGTCCCCCCTCAACGACGCACACTAGCTGGCATGACTTTGATGCACGAGGAAAAGGCCATGCAGCACCACTATCGCTGCATAAATTGCTGAGGAACTGTGAGAACAGGGGCCATCAAGTGAGTAAATGCCATAGACAAATATCACCAATTACAACAGTGTGTGCCAGAAACTTAAGTATCCTGGTGAAGACTTTCATTCAGGAAATAGGGACAGCAATGCATACCTGCTTCAAAGAGGGTGATTTTAATTATGCCTAACCAGGGACAAATATGTCTTCTTCATTTATTATTTATCATTCTGCTCCGGCCTGGAAAGAGGTATTCCACTGGGCTTTATTATCAGCCTTCCCGCTGCTCCACATAAAATGTGGAGGGTCGTACCAATCCCCTGAATCATTCACTCAGCAGCATTGTTTGGGTTTGGTTTAGGATGTTTCTCAGATTCAAGTTGAGGCTGGTTTGATGTTTCGCTCTTCAAAGTTATTCACCACCCAGCCCTTTTGTGGCTCCATTAAGTTCAGAAGTTGGCGCTGGAGACATGTGCTGTATCTGAGCTTTCACAATAGCAGCCAAACGAATCTTTTCCAAAGATGCAACGTGGAAGACTACTGCGCTTTCTATTTTTATGGCAGTGTTTTTGCTTTATTTCACACTCAGACTCTAGGCTTCATTCTGTGCCATTTCCTTGCTTTGAATACGGAATAACTCCTTACATGCTGAAGCTTCAATACCTCCTGACTGTAGTTCTATAAACCAGGGCAATATGCCAGTCTAGGATTTTCTATGAACAAACCTAAACTGACCTGCAGCCTTAGAAGCATTCTTGTTTCATGGTACCTGTCAGGCGAAGGTCAGACTGTAGGTTCCTAACCTTTTAATTAAAAGAATAGAAATAGAAACATGGAGCTGTCTCATGTCCCAGACCGTCAGTGTCAGATATCTGCGTTACACAGCATAAATGACTGGACCGCTGGAATTAAAGAGCAATGATAAATAGCATTGAGCTTTTTTGTCCGTTTGAGAATGTTCATTAACCACACAAACTTTCCCAGTTGAACAAAAAGGTAAATGACACTATACCTTCTTTACACCTAGTCATATAGCTGAACTACATGCAAATCCAAGGAACACTTCCTCTGGGCTCTCCCCCCTGTAATTGTAGGAGACGCTCCCTGTTACACCTAAGCACAAAACACAGACCGAGAATTCATTCCTACCCGACAGTCACATTTTCTCCCGCACAAGCTAGAGTTACCTCTGGCCCCAAACAACTGCTGCACAAGTATTTACACAAGTACTTACAGTCGGATTTGCAGTGGGTGTGCAGGAAAACACTACTGTTGGGTGAATCTTTCTCATTCCACTAAGCAAGAACAAAAAACTTCTCCCCTTTTGCTCGCCATGACAGGACTCCCAATTTAAAATTAGATGCTCGCCACATTTTGTAACTAACACACGATGCAGCTCAAGTCCACTGTCGGCTGAAGGCAAGGTACTGCTGCAGTGGGCTCCAAAGACTTTTGCATTGCCTGTGGGAGGAGCTAAAATAAGAAAGTCACTTTAATAGTGAGCTTGCTCGTGGCCTGGACAATGTGGAGCACCGTTGGCGGGAAGTTTGGCTCCCGGCTCCACAGCAGCTCATCCCTGCAACAGGGATGAGGAAAAGGAGGCGGCAGTGTAATGCCAGAACTGGTCCACCAGTACCCAGGGCTGCCCAGCGGGAGGGCTGCTGGCAATCCTGGCAGCTTTCCAGGTGGGCATCCCCCCAAAACAGCACCAGAGGTCACCTGAACCCTTCCGCTCCAGACCCACCACCTCCCGACGGTCTCAAGGGGCAGCTGCAGTCATTCTTCCTGATGACTCGAGCAGTACAAACAGTGGGGGAATCTCTCCCGTTATGAATCACCGAAAATGGAAAATAATCGCCTTAAATTAAAGATATAATCAGTCTGCAACTAGCAAAACTTTGTCAGCACAAGAATAAGACATTCTCCTTAATCCCGTCCTTGCTGAAAGAAGTTTATTCAAGTATTTATCTAACCTTGTATTTAACCAGGAAATCCAGCTGGGCTAATCACTTTCTGCCAAAGAAGTATTTGAGCGCTCATCTGCCATGACATTTTTGAGTGATTCTGTACACTGTGGCCATTCTTTTAATGGTTTAATCACACGGAGAAAGAGCCGCACATTTTTCAATGATGTTTCCTTCAGAAAATCAAAGAGCGTTGTCATCAGAGAAGACATAAGAAAATGTTGTTCATTATTTGTAGAGCTGACACCTCAAGATGAGAGGCCAAGGGGTTCTGCCTCACATGCTTTGTATGGACCTTTTCTTCTCCTGTCCAAGTTCATGCTATTTCATTCTGCACTTTACATCTTTAACCTGCACTAATGCTCTCTCCTACTGAGATTTCAAACAAGAGGCTCCTTTTTGTGCCGTAACACCTAAGAGTTTGGTTGATGGCTTGGTTACCTCTAGCAATCTCTCACCTCAGAAATAATACACCAACGTGCTTTGCTGCGTACCTTCTCATAAATAGCAAGATACTCCTTGTACACAGACACACATGTGCTTCCACACACAGTTTGTGATGAGCTTATGGGTAGAAAGACACAAGAGAGAATGAAGAAGTTATGCTTTTCACAGAGAGGAAATTATATGGATAACAGCAACTGGAACACCAGAGTTGCAGTTATTCTGGGTAGAGACTTGCACACAAAAAGTCTCAAGGACAGTTGCTTAGGGAACTGCCACCCCCAGGTCTGTAACACCAGAGAGGGCATCACGTGCCTCAGTTTCCCTTCAGGTAAAATGGTGGTGATTGAACCGACCTCATTCCAAGCCTGCGGATGAGCAGCGCTATGTACCTCTGCTCCTAATGCTGGTGCACTCTCCTACCACAGCAGTTGCTACGGGAGAACAACAACCCCAAGTGGCCCTTGGATTTCACCACCTCATCCCACCTCCGTCTGCGCAAGACTCACATGTTGAGATCATCCAAAAAAAGAAAAAGAAAAAGGCAGAGACTTGAGACTCATCCCCCTCCTTGTCCCTTGGAAGGATTATTCAACAATAATAATTGTCACATAATTAGCTGCCACCACCCCCTCCATTGTCCCCTTCAAATCACCGCCATGCTGAGTCACGCTGTGGCGAGGGCCTTGCAAGCTCCGGGTGTCCCCGACATCCCAAGGCGGCCTCAGAGCGGGTCCGCATGGACCTCCCCGACCCACCCCAGAGCCACCCGCGCGGGTACACCCGTCCTGAGCCGCACGGGGCTGCCTCGGTTTCCCCTCAGACAGCAGTGGGACGGGAAGGCTTGCAGCAAGCCCTCTGCACCCTCAGCACCTTGCAGGATCAGGCCTTCAGTTAGAAAGTCATGCGGACGTGGCCGCAGTCAAATACGAACCAGCTGAACATGCTGCAACTGGGCACATTGTCTTCAGAGCAGGCCCTGGAAGAATTAAAACCAAGTGTGCGATCTGAGCATGCTGAAATGAACCCGAATGGAATCAGAGTTAGCTCTCCTTCGCAGGGAGCACAGGATCAGGCTGTTAGGTTTTAATAAAGTGTGGCCAGTATTTTAATAAAGTGTGGCTAGTATATTATCCAACATGCTTTTACAATTACTGCAGAAACAAGGACAGGAACTTCATTAACACTTTACAGGGGAAAGAAAGCTGCGCTACAGGCAAATGATATATTGCTATTGTGACTGTAGGTGTCCTGCATTTAAGAAAACAAGGAAAAATCCCAGGGAAGGGAGTAATTACACTGTCAGCAAATGTGTTTGTGTTAGCAATGAACTATTCCCTCCCAAGCCCCACAGCCGCCGGGAGCCTGCAACGCAACACGGCAGATTTCTAGGACAGAAGGTGACTCCATAAACACAGCAAGAGCTGTAATGCGCGAGACAAAACTCCTGAAGGAAAAAAACACCCATGCAGAATCATTTACAAAATGTGTTTTCCAGGCAGCTGCAACAACCATTGGCAGGATTACGCTTACCGCTTTTAAAGCGGAGGTTAACTACTTTGATAAAGCACAGGTGAGGTATATCTTGGGAGTTGCATGTCAGGCAGGATTAGCGCCTTGGCAAATTATCAAAGCCAACTGATAGCAAAACAAGTTGGGACTCTCCTACAGTGGCAGTTTAAAACTAGGTGTAACTTCACCTAAAACAAATGAATACAGCGGGGGTGTAAGGGGACTACCTAACTAATTAACCCTTTCATTAACGCCCAGGCAGATTACAGTTTTGTAGAAATCGAGGTCTCAAGAAACTTAAGATGGTGTTGGGTAAGCTGGAGTGAAATTCAGTTACTGGGACGAATCTTTCCGTGTAGTTTGGGGATTCAGTTCAGGGTGTGAGGAGGAGGAGGAGACCATGAAGTGAAATGCTTCATCGCGTCTTCTGGTGCCGTGGGTGCTCAGCTCTGCGCAGACTCCCATGTTGCAGGAGCAAGCTCACAGCGAAACACAGACACTGCTCCTCAGAGGAAGGAAAGGCTGCTCTGCAGTTTGGAAGGAGAAGTTCTAAGTATCTGCTGAGAATGTAAAAGCATCCAATGAATCGCTGTACAGAGTTTTGAGACAGATTTTTATACTGTTTTGACTTAGAACAGCTGAAGCACTACAGGAGAAATCCATATACAAGGAATTATTAATTCCTCCAAATAGTCAATACAGTAGATATCTATAATGTCAGTAATAGCATGGATAATCATGTACAGGCTCAGAAATGCTGCCCTTTATGTCCTCTAGCAATTTCCTAATTTTGCATTTTGGTCTCACTGTAGCAGGAAATACAAACAATGGCAGAAGCTCACAGTGAGCACGTCGTCATGTGGCACCCCGGCTACCCCAACAAGATCCTGCAGTTTGTGGAAGCTCGAAGAATAACCAGTTTTGTAGCACTGCATATGGAAAAAATAGGCATGCAAAACTGATGTTGGGCTGAAAACGTGGCTTGTCGGGGATAACGAAAGGGACGGGAGGCAATTAAAAATGAGAAAAGTGACAATGTGACAATATGACAAAATGCTCAATTAATGTAATCAGATTTCGCATTCGCTTCACGAGTAGTAAATCAAAGCATAAGTAGGAATATGAACTTTTTAATATTAAAAACTATTCCCATAATATGCAAAGTCAGGGAATACCTGTAAATTTCTATCTGTCTGTGGCTGATCATTAACTGATTTAGGGTAGACCTTGTTGAGTAATTACGTTTAATAAGAGCTTGTCCATACAAGTTGCTATCAGATGTCATTTTACACAGTTTCAAGCCAGATATAATGGGTTAGATGCACATATTAACTTTCTGTAATACCATACTGGCTTTTTATGGAAGAGGGGTGGGAAAATTCAAAACTGGTTATTGTGTGGCTTTCTTTCAGACAGTTGTATTTGATCTAATTTGATTTATTGCTGCACATTTTGAATGAGCAGAAATGTCTTGAGGGGGAAAAAAGAGACTTGTTGCAGTAAATGTTCTCATTAATATATTTTCACCTGCTTGCTTGGTGGGCTCATAGTTGGCTGTATTCATTACTGTTTGGGAGTCTTCTGTGTTAAAAAAACTACTCTTTATCTTTTTGCTCTCTCTTGTAGGGGTGTAATGAGCTTCCCACCACCTCCGCAAGAGGTGATTGTGTAACTAATCCATGCTGGCATAACAATGTCTTCACCTAGATTACTAATATTGCTAAACATAAATGCAGGACAAAGGCAGATGTCTATTTTTGTGAGTAAAGCACAGCTGTAACTCATAGGCAATTTTTTCCAGGTGGTCCTGGAGGATAAATGTCTCGAACCTCAAAGAGAAGTGAGTACAGAGGTTAGAAGTGCCATTTCTTTTTACAGACGTGTATAAAAGTTTGGGTGCTAATATTACTTGGAGGCACAAAACCACAAACAGTTTTCCTGATTGCTCAAGGGTTTCTGGGTCTCCAGCGTAACTCAGCTTAGTGTTTAATGTACTGCCACTGTTCTTCTTCAGCAGTGAGACATGGGGAGATGAACCAG
>NW_010530761.1:7580-14573 GCF_000687285.1 Phaethon lepturus | reverse complement strand
CTCTTTCTAAGAAAGGCATACATGCTTAAAAAGGCATCAGAAGATGCATAAACCTCTATGCATCTGAATTACCCATTCTGTAGTGTGAGGACTCAGGGCTCTGCTGCAGTTCAAGCACAGAATTGGAAAATTAGTGTTCTTTGGCCTGACTTTTGTCACTGACTTTCTGCATGATGGTTGGAAAAGGCCATATCATGGCAGTGAATTGTTACAGAAATCCTTGCCCCAGAAACGGTTTCTTTTAGGAATTTATTAGCATCTGCACTTCACAGACTGTTGGATCCTGTGAGCCAGGCCAACGTAGACCAGCACCACAATTTCAGGTGACTTGTCTCTGCATCTGCACCTGCGTGTTACGTGTCTGCAAGGCCACGTACTTCTTCTGGCATTAGTTGGACAGCGGGTTGTGTGCACCAGCTCTCAAGTGATTCACATCATTTACTACGTTGGGTATTGACTGGCTCCTGCTCAATCTCCCCTTGAAACAGCATTGCTGATGGGCCCCGGGGAGCCTCTGCACTGCCTGGGAAACAGGGCAGGTCACCCCAGTTCTCCTGCAAGCGGGGAGGGGGCAGGACATAAATCGTTGCACCTGAAAACAATAATCAAACCACTCATTACAAATCCGTCCCTTTTTAGGTGGGTCTTAAGTTCAAAATGAGGCTTTCCTGCCTTACCTAACTCAGGTAAGTTTTATTCGCTAGCACTGTGGCAGCTTGTTACGGTTTCAGTTGGCACCGTCTCTTGCCGTGTTTCTGTACGCGTGCTGCCTCACCGGGGCCGTGCGGTTGTCGTGGCATGTGTTTGCCTTGCTGAGGGAGATCTGAGACGTGAACGCTTTCTGCTTCATAGTATGAATTTATCTTTGTATACGAATGTTTTCTGGGCTTGTTTTGGTGCTGATCTTCATTTGGTCAGCCCTTTTTTTGTTCTGTAGGTTGCATGCATGGGGCTCCTTCAAACAGTAACACACAAACAACTCCACTGTGTTTGTTGCTGATGGTCTGAAGAAATACCTCCTAAATTAGGTCTTGACGTGTTAGGTGTTGGCCAGGAAGGTAATTAGTTCTGCTGACACTGGTTTGGATATTTTAGTTGTGTTTGCTATTCACTATGAAATCTTTATGAGAAAAAAAGTAGAATTTACATAAAACTAGAGGAATAGGGATTTAGTTCAACATAAAAGGGAGGAGACTGAGAAAAGAAGATAATGTATTACGTTATCTTGATCCATTTGGGAAGATTTCTGTTGAAATTTCTCCGGTTACAGCGTAAGTTTATGGTGTATTTCAGTATGGCCTGGGTATATCTCTAGAATGGTCTAAACAAGAACACCTCTAAATCTGTGGGAACTTCAGATTTCAATCTCCATCTAGATGTGGCGTTTAATTTTCGCAACTGTATTTGCAGCCTGAGATATACGGAGCATAGAAAAGACAAACATTTGCTATTCAGAGGAGTATATGTCATTTGCATTCGCGTCTCCGACGACCGCAGGTACCATCCGCCGGTGTGCGGCCGGCGTTGCGCACGCGGGCTCGGCTGCCCGCATCGTGAGGGCGACAGCGCTCCCAAATCAAACATCCTGCGGAGCGACTCTGCCTTTTCTCACACGCATACTCGTTAGGGAATTCCTCTTATTACCTGGGCTATAATCCCTCCCTGGGGGGGGGATGCCTTGTGCACAAAAGTAATTTCATTTGGCCACAGAAACTCCCTGTGCCTTTGGCATTGTAAGTCCTCATACATAGAGGAAAAACCATCTAAGGCAAAGCTGCTTCGTTTATAAGACCCAGTAGAAAATAGCTCACACCAAGCTGGATTGAAGGTCGTTATTAAGCTAAACTCATGCAATGCTTGAGTTGGAAGTAAACTGGGTTTTTTTCTCCTTTGAAAAGCCATTTGAGGCTTGATCTGCCGTTATTGACTGAGCCGACTGTTGTGCAGGAGGGATGAGCTGAGTTTGCTCAGGTTTGGAGACGGACTAAAGACAAGCCTACACCTGGCATCTCCTCTGCAACCTGCTCTAGAGCTCAAACGGGGTGAAAATTTCCCACATTTCCCATATTTTTTTAAGTCTCTCCTTCCTTTCCTCTCTCTTCCTCCCTTTCCTTTCAGACAGGTAATTACACCTGTCATTTTGAGAGGTAAATGTTTCAGCAATGAAAAGAATTATGCAGAAAGTGCCTACTTTTTTTCCCAAAGCATTGTTTTTCATGGAAAAAGTGTAAATTAAAACAATTCAGTTGAAAACAAAATTCAGTGAGCTTTCAGTGTAACTTGAAATGTTTAAATGGTTGAAATTCCTGCAGAGGATGGAGGGGGAAAAAACAAACATGTTTTCACCATTTCTAGTGATTCCAGTATTTCACCTTAAGGGGTAAGTTGGGTTTGTTGAAGTTTTTCCACAGCGGTTGCTATTTCAGTCCTCTCATTCCCTCTTTCTCTTTTTATTGCTTTTCCCAGAGTTTAAACCAGATTCTAATACTCCTCACCTTCCTCCCCTTTTTCTCTCTCTAACACACCCAAATCTTGCTGTCATTTCACTATTCATGAAGGGGGAGGTGGAAAGACACACAGCTAAAAATTATTACTTTTATCAATGTTAACAGAAATTAAAAACATTATACTGAATTTTTTTCTTATAACTCTTTTTAAAAAAAAAAAATTTCCCCTCTTCCAAAACTTAATAGGCTCTACTTGAGCATTTCTTAGATGACATGTGGATTCAAGGGCTTCACATTTCATCAGCATCCCTAATGAGCTTGAGGTGCCTCTAATAAATCTCAGCTCTTTTAATGAATTCTTTATAGCTCTTAACTGCTTCAGATAGAGATTGACGAGTGTAACCGGTAGCGCGAAATCTTGGCATGCAATAAGACAAACAGCCCCATCCTTTCCCTCTGGCATCCCATCTGAATTTCTGCAGCAGAGATAACCAAGAATCTGTCACTGCTATGAAGTTGGTGAAATTTAATTAGGAAACTAATAAAACAGCTCTCATATAGCACTACAGTTACCTAGGAGATATTATGTATTGTTTAAGAGCTTCTACCAATGGAGCAGGATTGCATGTGTTATTTGAGCAAAGAGAGTTTAAGATTGACCACTTCTTTTTTTGTAAACCATCTTCTAGTAGGGTTAATACGTCACTGAAAAGATGTATTTGCACTCCTTGAATGAGCCATTTATACACCATTGAGCAGCAGAGGCTGGGATATTAGATGTAAACACCACTCACTTTGGAGAGAGGTTTGGACTTTTATTTTTTAATTTTTCCTAGTTTCCATTCTTGGTCACATTCTCAATCAAAAGGGCCCATTTCCAGTTCTAATTCCAATGCTCTGGAAATCATCCTAGCACAATTATAACTTTTCTTTTTGGACTTTTCAGAGCCAAAGACTGGGACAAGTTGTCTGGGAGCCATAAATGACCGTAAGTGTAGAATCAGGTTAGATTTGTCACAGTGGATCTTTCTGCAAGATCTGCTCCCGAGCAAATGCTGGGTGTAATACACCCAGACCAACTCTTTTCAACTCAGTGGACATTTTGGCACTAATTTCAATCAAGGGAGTTTCACTTTTATGCAGTTACTTTCAATATACGTCATAGTTAGTAGATTAGATTTTATTCTGGTGGTATACTCCATAAAACATAGTCCTATCAACTAATCTGTAAGTATGCATTGTATATAGCTAGTGTTAGAATTTGCCAGAAAATGGGTTGATTGAACCTTGAGAACTTTTAATAGTTCGAGTCTTTTTCCCACACCACATCAGAAAACCACTCATCTTTGTATTTGAGTTTAGAAATTTTTTTTGGTGATAAGTCAACTTATATTTGAAAATTAAAAGCTGCTTCAAATACAGATTTTTTTTTTTTCCCCTCCAGTTCTGAAAATGCCAGAGAAAGCTTCTTTGACCATTTCAAAACCATTGTTTTTAGAAGAATAATTGAAATGAAAAAAATCTACTGAAGCTGTCCCGCCCCTCCTAAGTATATCTGTTTGGGCAAAGCAGCATAATCCAGCAATAAAAAGAAACCACATTAAAAAGTATTGACCAAGTCTACTTAATATTTATTGCTCTCTGATAACTGAAGAGAATAGGAAAATCTTCTCAGCAAGGCACCATGAGAAGGATTTTCTTGGAGAGCAGTTTTACTGAGAAAATCATGGCTCCATTATGACTTTCTCAGCTGAAGACCTGGCCTTTTTGGCCCCTCAGTAAATGAACAGAGAGGACTTTTTTGCACTTCCTGGAAGCTCGTGGTAAGGGGATTATTGGTCAAGGCTGTAGATAGCACCCTAAGCTGGAAGGGAGGCAGTTTTTTCCCCAAAACACTTGGATTGCAGTATGCCGCTGAGAGGCTGCTATATGTGTGTGTGCAATAGCACGATTGTTGGAACCTTACGGTGACGGATGTTGTTAAACTGATTTATTATCAACATAAAGGATGTTCAGTAATAATAAAACAATGATGAATCCTTACTTTCCGCTGAAAGGCAGAAGCTCGTGGCCTGTGGCAGGCAGATCACTGAACTTGTAAGATGAATTCTGCAGACTTCAGCTCAACAAAGTCAAAAAGTTTGTCCTTTAAAAATAATGAGAGAGACCTTTAGCGTAATTCCAGTCCTCCAGAATAAAATACTCCAAAAGGAACTGTGTTCTCACAATGGCTCGTAGCATTGTCCTAATGAGGGATAACAGGTTTCTCAGCTGTGGTGTGTTTGTGGTGCAGAAAGTATCTTTATCTGGTTGTGACAAGGGAGTCGGGACTCGGCTGCATTGTCAGATCTCTTGTTGTCTTGCAAGTGTCAAGTGAGTCATTTTACCTTGATGAACAATAGTGACCTCATTAAGGTGCTGTGAGCAGCAAGTGACTAATGAATGTGCCACTGAGCTCCTTCTGCGAGGTAGCAAGTACCCTTGAGCCAAGAAGTTTATGAAATTATATCCGTGAGCATTTGACCTATCAGATGAACCTTGTGCTGAACTGATGACAGTGTTTGACCAGCCCATCATTAAGACTTTCTCATGGTTAGGAAGGAATTGTATGGAATTAAATGATCTTCCTGCAGGCTGAAAGGCTCTTGGGAATGTTTGATTATGGAGCTTGCTGCCTCACAGCTGTGGGTTCAAATCCAGCCTTATTAACTCTTACTGAAAAATTACTTCTCTGAGTTATACCTTGTCCCTGCTGAGGGGTCTGCTCCCAATGGGACATCCGTAACATGGCTTAAAGTCATCTTTGTTGTAAGGAATATTGGGTGCTGCCATAAAGAACCAAGAATGAATACGAATGTGCCACGGGCATCACCTAGAAGCGGAACATCTCAGAGTAAGGATGGAGTTAAACATCCGTCTCCATGGTATAATGACTGAATGAAATGGGCGGTTTGTAATTATGATGATATTAAACCTGATAAAACTTTTGGGCCAGATTCTCTCCTCATTTATACTGGTATGAATCAGGAGACTGTGAGAGGAGATCTTGGCCAAAGAGAGTTCTTAGATAAACCTCAGGCTAAACAAGACTGAAATCTTCCACACCCATGATACTCCTCCAAGCACCTCTTCTGCTTTTCTGTTAAAGGCTAGGTAATATTTATGGTGCAAGCCATATTAAGATTACTGCTATTAATTAACTACATTCTGAAGGCTTTAATCTCATCCTCTTCAGGAGCACTAAAATAATTTACATACCAAAACAACAGTGTTGAAAAACTTTCCATCTGTTTTCCATCTTTCCCAAGAAATTTTTAGACATTGGCCTGTTTCCCAGGAGACTATGTCCCTGAGGAAGCATATCCTGACCAGCATACCTTTCAAACTATGCTAATTAAGGTGTTTCTATGTGAGTCATGGGGACTTTCCTCTTCTTTCATAAGATACGACTGATGCTCTTTGGGAAAAAAAAAAATATATTAAAATCCAGTGTTACTAATGGGGAGGAATCATGATAGCCTATAATTCACCTGATTTTGGCTGATACAGACAGAACCATATAAGGGCTAGACTGTCAGATGATGTAAATATCTTAACTTCACTGGTTGGCTGATCAGCTGTCCATATACATCCAATGCATAAAGCAAATATATGGCATCAGTAAATCTGGTACAGCAATGTGGCTTTGGATGTAAACCATTTCAAACACTGAATAGATTCACAAGCAAAATGAAAAGCTACTTATGAAAACATAACCAAAAAAAAATCTAAATAAACAAAACCTTATTTATTTGTAATGCATAATTTCAGCAGCTTTATTTATAACAAAACCTCAGTTCTTTTAGAGATAACATACAGCTTTTATCTCAGAGACTATCTAGCAATCATTCTTAATTTTATTTACTTAAATACTTGCAACATTTCTTAGCACATACAAAGTGATGAGAAAATACTGATTGCTAAGTGTAATTTCTCTAAATCGCTGCTCTCATAACAGGGATTCTAAAGAAGAAATGAAAATAGGAAGCTCTCCTACAGCAGGCCTCTCCACTCCTACACTCTCAACTACAAAAATATAATAAATTCCCGCGTTTGTACATTCTGTACACTTTATACATGACCGGCAATGTTGCAGAAAGTTAATGAAATTAGTGGTATTAAATTTATAACAAAACCAGAATGATGAAAAATTATGCAAAATTGGTCTGTGCCAAACAGAATGACGTTTCTGAAAGCTGTCTATTACAAAGAAAGGGGAAGAAGCTGTTTGTAAAGATGCAGCTATCCTCTGTTGTAAAGAAGGCAAGAGAAGATGACATCATAGCAAGAGATGATCAAAGCTGCTATACCTACTCAAAGTTTCTGTGGTTTTCCCAAGTTCAGACCTTGTCCATACAGCTGTGGTTCCAGTTCAGGTCAAAACTGGAAAGGGACTGTCTCCAAAGCCAAACTTGGTGCTTGAGGACACAGGAATATCACAAGAGTAGCTGATATTGCAAGATTTTTATTTCTTGGGACAACAAAAAGCCCCAAATGCAGCTCATGG